>NW_015160251.1:111420-121501 GCF_001447785.1 Gekko japonicus
CCCCCCCCGGCAGTCTTCAAGCAGTGGCTGGGCAAACACTCGTCAGGGATGTTCTAGGCCAGGGGTGTCGAACTCATTTGTTATGAGGGCCGGATCTTACTTAACTGCCACTTTGTCAGGCTGGGTCATGTGTGCCATAAAATGTAACACAAGGTACCAGAGATATAAACTTTATAAAGATGATTTCAGATGCCAAATGCCAATATCAGGCATGATTGGATTAGGTGTGATATGCAGATAGGTGGAGATACCAGCATGGATAATGAGACAGGAAACCTAGGTCTCAATTTGGTGCAGGAGGATTTAGTCCAGGGGGATGCAAAGAATAAATGGAAAGAAGTCTGAAGAAGTGAGCCGTGACTCACGAAAGCACATACCCTACCACAATTTTGTTAGTCTGTAAAGGTGCTACTGGACTCTTACTCCTTCAAGTACCATTAGAAACCACAACATTAAAAACCAATGGGGGGGAACATTTTAACCTTCCGGGGCATTCAGTTGCTGACCTAAGAGTAGGAGTGCTCTTACAAAGGAATTACAAAGGGAGATTAGGAAGAGAGACTGCTGAATTGCAGCTGATCATGAAGCTCAAGACAATGCAAACTCCTGGACTGAATTGAGACCTAGGTTTCTTCTCTCATTACCAATTCCTGCTATTGTCATTCGGCATCTGAAATCACTTCACTCTCCAAGATATAAGGACAGATGGACTCAGGTTCCAGCTGTCTCTGAAGAAGTGAGCAGTGACTCATGAGAGCCCATGTCCTGCCACAAATTTTGCTAGTCATTAAGGTGCTGCTGTACCCTTGCTCCCTTTCACGAATATGAAATGCAAGCTGTACTGTTAGGCTTCTTCCCCCCATCTGTTAGAAATGGAAAGGGGGATTTCTCTAAGTGCCATGGGACTCCCTCCTCTCCTCTCTCTGGAGTGCTCTGGGTCTTCTTCGCCCCAAGGAAGAAGTGTGCTTGCCTACAAAAGCTTATACCTGGAATAAAATGTTTTTGGTCTTAAACACAGGAGACTCTCTCTCTCTCTCTTTCTTGAACCTGGAATAAAACGTGTTTGGTTTTAAACACAGGACTCTCTCTCTCTCTCTCTCTCTCTCTCTCTCTCTCTCTCTCTCTCTCTCTCTCTCTCTCTCTTTCTCTCTCGCTCTCTCTCTCTATCTCTATCTCTTTCCCTCCCTCTCTGTCTCTGAAGAAAAAAAAGTTTGCTTTCACACAAAAGCTTATACCTGGGATAAAACATTGCTGGTCTTCTTAAAAGCCCCATGAGAAGCCATTTCCCCCCCTCTCTCTGGCGCTTTCCCTCCCCCTCCCTCCCCAGAGGGGGGGAGGAGCCCTTAGCCAATCGAGGGAAGGCTTTCTTTCTCTCCTCTGCCAAGCAGGAAATAGGAGAGACTGGCCAAAAGGAGCTGCGATGCTGGAAGCAGGAAGCAGCACAGAGTCAGTTGTCCTTGGGCTGGACTGGAGGCTTGCAGAGGCTGGGTCCAGCCCACGGGCTGTATGTTTGACACCCCTAATCCAGCACTGAGCCAGGGGTTGGACTAGATGGCCTCCGCGGCCCCTTCCAATTCTATGATTCTGTGTTTCAGGGGGATATCGCCTGCTGTGCCGGAACGGCTCTCTATATATGGAACATCAGCGGGAAGCCCCTGGCCAAGCTAGACTCTGCCTGCGGCTCTGGCTCCACACTCTCCTGCTGCTGCTTCCTGACGGTGGCGGACTGGGACGTGCACGGCCTGATTGCCACGGGGGACACGGGTGGACACGTGCAGGTAGGACTTCCCCAGGGAAAGGCTCAGCCGCCAGGGGCCCCCTTGGCGTGCCTTTGAAGGGGTCTACTGGAGGCAAGAGGGCAGGTTCCCTGGGCAGTCTGCCAGAGGGAATTTCTTCTGTAGCTCAGGACCCCGGTGGCAGAACCACACTGAGAGGGCACCATTGAGGGGCACAAGCAAAGACCCCTTTCCTCACTACTCCAGGGCCAAACGACGGCTGCCACGGAGCTCCGGGGTGGGCTGCCACCCACAGGGACACACCCATGGGCCTCAGCCTGACTCAGACCCTCCTCAGTCCATCAGAGCCAGTTTTGTCTACCCAGACTGGCAACGGCTCTCCAGGGTCTCAAGCAGGGCCGGCTCACTCACTAGGTGAACTAGGCGATCGCCTGGAGCAGGCGGGCCCTTAGGGGCGCCAAACTGCACCCAGCCCCATACTCTGGGAGTTTCTTGATTATTTGTGTTTTTCATTCTTCCTAAAATGCATTTATTTTTGAAAAATGGTGGGCGCACCGGGGGGGGGGGGGGGGCCAGAAGGGATCCTCGCCTAGGGTGCAAAATAAGCTGGGGCCGGCCCTGGTCTCAGGCAGAGAAAGGGCTTTCACACCCCCTCCTGCCTGGTCCTTTTGAGCTGGAGATGCTGCCGCCGGGGGTTGAATCTGAGACCTTCCGTGTGCCAAGCAGAGGCTTTGCCACTGAGCCACAGCGCCTCCCCTTTTCAGTAACCTCTCAGTCACCCATCTCCTGAATCTCTTCTCCTCCAGGAGTAAAGCATTTGGGTGAGGAAGGCGGACAACTGGCTGGTAAGGAAAGGACGTCTCCCCAGTGTGGCGGAGGGAAGTGCTGTCAAAACACAGCTGACTTATGGCCGCCCCCCTTCGCATGTCCAAGGCAAGAGACGGACAGAGGTGGTTGGCCATTGCGTGCCTCTGCGTAACAGCCCTGGTCTCAGGCCCGTAGCTACGGTGGGGCTTTTGGGGGCTCCACCCCCTTCTTAAAGGCACAGCCCTACAAGCATTTCTCCTGCAAATGCTTTTTGCAGTCATTCTTTTTTTAAAAAAAATTTAAAGGCATGAGCTCCTTTAAGCAGAGAGGGTTGCTGTAGTTGACTAATTTGCGCACTGAGCAAGGAGGTTGGAGTAGGTGACCTCTAGGACGCCTTCTAACTCTGTGTCAAGAAACTGGTCTCCTTTTCTGCCTAAGCATTCGCTTTCTTGGCTACAGAAGTCATCACCCCCGCCTGCCGACTTGTTACCAGAATTGCTGCTTAAGCTGGCAGAAGTGATTAACTTGCAGCAGCTGAGAACTGTCATCTAGAGTGGTTGACAGCCGTGTTTCCAGAAGTGTGCTCATTCAGCCACACACCCACCTTTTGCTTCTTATTCTGTTTACCTTGTTTGTTGTCCAAACCCAGGGCTTTTTTTTGGAGCAGGGACTCTTTTGCATGTTAGGCCACACACCACTAATGTAGCCAATCCTAATGAGTTCCTGCTGTTGGGTGTGGCCTATTATGCTAATGAGGTTCCTGCTGGGCGTGACCAACTCGGATGCCAGCCGAAACTCCGTTCCTGTGCGTTCCTACCCCAAAAATAGCCCTGGATCTTTGGCAGGTCCCCTTTGCTAAGGAGGAAGCTTAACGGGATCTGGCGGAGACCGTCGGTTTGCAGGTCTCTGGCGGGGCAGGTCTGCCTCCATCCTGCCTAGGGGGAGGGAGGGAGCCTGGCCGGCGTGCCCCTCGATCAGCCTTTTCAGTCTGTTCTCTTCTGCTCCTGTAGGTCTGGAAGCTTGGGACTGCCTCACCTCAGCGCCTGGACGGCAGTTCAGACTCCCAGGAAAGCCTGGCAAAGAAGGGTAAGGGCAGCCTCTGCGGAAGCAGAATCCAAGTTCCAGTGAGACATGGGAGGGTGGATCTGGAAATGACAGGAAGCTCCTCCCTCCCCAGCAAAGCCCCTGCCCCTGCAGGCTCTGCAGGAGAGCAGACAGCCTCTGCGTTAGGGCAGCTGGCGGGCAGCCCTGCTTGGAGCTTTTAGAGGACCCAGCAGGAACTCAGGGAGCTTTCTTGGAAGGCGGGAGGAGAGGAGTGTGGCCCACGGGTGTTGAGTAAAGCTCTTCTGGCGACTGCAAGCGGGGCGTTCTTGCTCAGCCAGTCCTACCGGACAGGGCTGTGGTGTGGGCAGAATGGGGAAGAGTCTTGGACACAAAGCACCACACAGACAGGGAGGTTGTCGCCCTGCCTCCCCATCCCAGCCAGAGGGGCGTCTCTCAACCTGGCCTGGCCGTCTCAAAAACCTGGATTAAGCAATGGCCACTTTACAAGTCCGGATGCTCAAGTAACTTATGAAACAGATGCAAACAAGTAACTGGGGGAAGGTGGACCATTTACATGGGGAGATGGAAGGAGCTCCAAGTGCTGGACTTCCTTTGGAGGATCTGCCTTCCTGAGAAGGTTCCACCAACTCCTCTGTAGGAGGAGCTGGGGGGGGGCAGAAACATGGGGGGGCCTCAGCCAATGCTCCCTCTAAGCTGTGGAGACTTGTGAGCAAAAATTCTACTTTGTGAACTACTGGCGTTAAAGTTGTGAGTGAGTGATTTCGGCTGCTGCATAAATTGGTTTGCTCTGGGGCCATCCTTCCTGAGCTAAGACAAAAATGTGTGAGCCGGAGGCTAGAAAACTGTGAGCTAGCTCACACTAACTCAGCTTAGAGGGAACACTGGTCTCAGCATTACATGTGCCATGATGTCACTTCGGGGAAAACCCAGAAGTGATGTCGGGTAGACCTAGGAATTGCTGGAAACTCTATGGTAAAACCGTAGACTTTCCAGCAATTCCTAGAGCTACCTGATGTTTCCCCCAGAAATAATGCCACGGTGCACATAATGCCAAGTTTTTATTTTATTTCCCCCCTCCTTCTGCCCCTTTGCCATTTTGTCCTTCTCCCTGCGTTGGCTTGGGCTCTGCCCCCCCCCCCACTTGTCCAAACAGGCACCAGTCATCAAGAGCTTCCTCAGGAGATGTGAAGGCCTTCTTCCC
Source organism: Gekko japonicus (assembly GCF_001447785.1). NCBI lineage: Eukaryota > Metazoa > Chordata > Lepidosauria > Squamata > Gekkonidae > Gekko > Gekko japonicus. Next base: position 116,230 of record NW_015160251.1, read on the forward strand.
CTGCAGCTTCCTTTGCGTGCACACATTTCACATCCGGTAGACGGAGATGGCTGGAATTCACCAGCAGAGTTCCCTCTAAGCTGAGTTAGTGTGAGCTAGCTCACAGGTTTTTAGCCTCCTGCTCAGAGATTTATGTCTTAGCTCAAGAAGGACGGGGCTCCAGAGCAAAACTAATGCATGCAGCAGCCAAATCGCTCGCTCACAACTTTTATGCCAGTAGCTCACGAAGTAGAATTTTTGCTCACAAGACTCCACAGCTTAGAGGGACCCCTGTTCACCAGCCTTTTAAATTGCTCACAGAACTTTTTGGTTACAAATGCCACGGAAGCCAGACGTCCAGCTGGTGCCCACAGACCGCAAATCCATGGGAAGGGAGTGTCTCACAGACTCCAGAAGCCAGCAGGGGGCCCTCCAGCGTCAGGATCTCTTCCGTGCGCGGCGCTGGTCCATCGCCCTGGGACTCTTCGTGCGGGTTCCCGGCCAACGGAACGGGGAGCAGCTGACGCAGCGGAGAGGGGGTGGGGATTCCAGCACGTAATAACATGTCAATAAATGGCCCCTGAGCTCAGCTCGGCTGCCTCACTGTCAATAAATGGCCCCTGAGCTCAGCTCAACTCTGCCTCGCAAATCCCGCCAGCAGCCTCGTTCGGGCATCCGCGGAGGTGGAAAGACCGGGGCATGCAATGAGGAGGAGGCATGATGTGCGCGCACCCACAGCTGCCCCTGCGCAAATGGGTTCTCTGTGCCCAAAAGCGTCCTCTGTGGCTCCATTGGGGGGCGTGCAATTTACTCAGGGCGCCGTTCACGAGGGCGCAGAAGCAGCCCCATGGCCTCTCTGCAGGTCGCCGCAGCCAAAGGCAGCCTGTCGCCCCCTGAACCCCCCTGACTTTCCAAGGACTCCCTCCTATCTCCACACTGCCGCAGGATTAACCCCGAAGGGGGGTCGTCCCAAGGTTTGGGGTGAGCAGGGTTCCCGTCAATGTTCCCTCTAAGCCGTGGGGTCTTGTGAGCAAAGATTCTACTTTGTGAGCTACTGGCATTAAAGTTGTGAGCGAGCGATTTGGATGCTGCATAGATTAGTTTGCTCTGGAGCCCTCCTTCCTGAGCTAGGACAAAAATGTGTGAGCTGGAGGCTAAAAAACTGTGAGCTAGCTCACACTAAGCTTAGAGGGAACACTGTTCCCGGTCTCTTGTTTTCCTTTGTGTTTGCAATGGCAGAGCAGATTCTGGGCATTTAATTAGCGCTCGTCATTCTGAGCGGGCTTAGGCAGGGCGCTGCTGGCAGGCAGGCCGGGCGCGGCGCAATTTGTTTCCTTCGCGGGCAATTAGGGGGCGGCGGCGGCGGCGGCGACGCGTCCTTCTGTCCCGGCGGCCGCGAGCTGTTCGGGGCCCGCTGATGAGCCCTTCTGCTGATCTCGGCACGCCGCGGAGAAAGCAATAAGCCGCAAATCCAATTTCGCCCGCGATGGAGGCGGCCGCGCGTCAGCACAGGGGAGGCCCCCCCGGCCCGCAAATGCAATTGGGACGGCCCCCGCTGGCAACGGCGCCCGCCGAGATTAAATATTATTTGTCCCCCGCTTAACAAGTTGCTGAGCGCGCATAATCGCATTTGCGCCCCCCCCCTCTAAAGCAGCCCCTTCCCCTGAATCTTCCCTTTCCACCCAAGCAGCAGGCGGCCGGGAGGAACCCCCGCTGCTTCTCCGTCGGGAGCTGGAGCGCAGCAGCGCGGCGTGCCCGTGGAACAGGCCCGGCAGGGCGGCGGCGCTCACCACCTTGGCCGTCTCCAGGTAAGCGGCTCCCGACGCGGTACCCGGCGCGGCCACGAGAGGGCGCCCCAGCCAAGAAGTTGGGGGCCTCCTCCGGGATTCCCTGGTGAACTGTTGGCACCGCCCAGACCTTGGGTTCTTCTCTGCATGCCGGCTGGCGCTCCGTCTTCCGGCGGCTGGGCGAACAGGCCTGCGCCAGGGAGTTCAGGCCGCACTGGAGGAGATGCCAGAACTTTGTGGGGTTGCCAATCTCCAGGAAGGACCTGGCAGCCTCCCAGGATTGGAACTGATCCCCAGATGGTAGAGGTCAGGTCCCCTGGAGAAAAACAGCTGCCTTGGCGGGGAGACTCTATGGCTTTGTGCCCCACTGAGCTTCTCCCCCTCCCCAAAGCCCTCCCAGGGCCAGTTTGGTGGAGTGGTTAGGAGCGCGGACTGTAATCTGGGAGAACCGGGTTTGATTCCCCACTCCCCCCCCCACTTGCAGCTGCTGGGGTGACCTTGGGTCAGTCACAAGTTCTCACAGAGCTGTTATCAGTCCTTGAAAGAGCGCTCTCAGCCCCAACTGCCTCACCAGGTGTCTGTTGTGGGGAGGGGGAGGGAAAAGGAGATGGTAAGCTGCTCTGAGACTCCTTCAGTTACTGAAAGGTGGGGTATAAATCCCATTTCTTCATTTTCTTCTTCCCTCCCCCAGCTTTGTCTCCAAAAATCTATAGGGGTTTCCCAACCTAGGCAGAAGGCACAACTTTTCCAACGCCTGAAGAAGAAGAAGAGATTGGATTTATACCCCACCTTTCACTAGGGGTCTCAGAGCGGCTTACAAACTCCTTTCCCTTTCCCTCCCCACAACAGACACCCTGTGAGGTGGGTGGGGCTGAGAGAACTCTTGACAGAAAGGGCTCTTTTTCAAGGACAGCTGTGCCAGAGCTTGTGACTGACCCAAGGTCACACCAGCAGGTGCAAGTGGAGGAGTGGGGAATCAAACCCGGTTTTCCCAGATTAGAGTCCGCGCACTTCACCACGACACCAAACTGGCTCTCGTTCTGATTTGAAGAATCTCCCTCAAGGAGGTCCCCCCCCCTTCCAGCCATTCTCTGATATCGGAATTGCATTTTCTTAGCATTGCCTACTCCAGGATGAGAAATGCCTGGAGATTTGGGGGTGGGGCTTGGAGAGGAAAGGGCCTCGGTGGGGTATAAAGCTGGGGCATGTGCCCTTGGGGGCTGTGGTTTTCTCCAGGGAAACTGACTTCTTGTCGTCTGGAGATCAGTTGTAATTCCAGGAGATCTCCAGGCCCCACCTTGAGCTTGGCAACGCTAGGGGCCAAAATACGCACCACTGAGTTTCCTCCAACAATCTCATGTGTGCTTTTGAGGGAAGAGGTCAACAAACTACTCTCGTCGGTTCACCAGACCACCTGCAGCCTGGATCCGTGCCCATCATGGCTAATTAAACCTGGCTGCAGTGGGTTGTGAGGGGGGCTAAGGGAGACTGTCAACAAGTCCCTCATTGAGAGACTGTTCCCTACTGCTCTAAAGGAGGCAGTGGTTCGCCCTCTCCTAAAAAAGCCATATCGGATCCGGCTGGAATTGGCTGATTACCGGCCAGTATCCAATTTGCCCTATTTGGGCAAATTAATTGAGAAAGTGGTGGCGAACCAGTTGCAGGGTTTTTTGGATGACGCCTCAATACTAGACCCCTTCCAGTCCAGCTTCCGGCCAGGCCACGGGACAGAGACGGTCCTGGTCGCCCTCACAGATGATCTCCGGAGGCATCTGGATCGAGGCGGTACGGCAGTGTTGGTGTCGTTGGACCTGTCGACGGCATTCAACACAGTCGGCCATCAACTACTGATCCGCCGTCTTGCCGACACGGGGATTCAGGGGCTTGCCTTGCAGTGACACTCCTCATTTCTCCAGGGTCGGGGACAGAGGGTGGCAGTCGGGGAACAGCTATCCGGAAGGCACCCACTAATCTGTGGAGTGCCCCAAGGAGCAGTGCTTTCCCCAATGCTGTTCAATATCTACATGTGCCCCCTTGCCCAGATTGCCCGGAGGCATGGGTTGGGTTGTCACTAGTATGCGGGTGACACCCAGCTCTATCTCTTGTTGGACGGCCTGTCAGACTCTAGTCTGGGAGATCTGGACTTGGCGTTGAAAGCTGTGGCTGGTTGGCTTAGACTCACCTGACTGAAATTGAATCCAACGAGGACAGAGGTCCTGTGCCTGAGTCGGATTGGCCCAAGGTTAGGGATCCCTCTCCCAACCTTCGATGGGGCGCCGTTGGTGCCAGCGCCAGAGGTTAGGACTTGGGAGTGCTCCTGGATGCCTCATTAACGATGAAGGCCCAGGTAGCAGCCACTGCGAGGTCTGCCTTTTACCATCTACGGCTGATTAAGCCGTTGGTTCCCTTCCTCGAACGCAATGACCTGGCAACAGTGATCCACGCTATGGTCACCTCGAGGCTGGACTACTGCAACACTCTCCACATGGGGCTGCCCTTGACCCAAATCCAGAAGCTGCAGCCAGTGCAGAATGCAGCGGTGAGACTGTTGTTGTGTTTTCCTGTGTGGGAGCACATCCAGCCCGCCCTAAAAGCACTGCACTGGCTGTCTATAGCATACCAGATTTGGTTCAAGGTGCTGGTTCTTACCTTTCAAGCCCTATATGGCCGGGGACCTGCTTACCTAAGGGACTGCCTCTCCCCACATGTTCCCCAGAGCGCACTAAGATCTGGATCCCAAAATCACCTGGTTCTCCTGGGCCCGAAAGAGGCCAGGTTGGCTACAACGAGGGCCAGGGCCTTTTCCGTGGCGGCCCCTTGCTGGTGGAATGAGCTCCCGGATGGCATCAGGGCCCTGCAGGACCTCTTGCAGTTCCTCAGGGCCTGCAAGACGGAGCTCTTCCATCAGGCTGTTGAGTAGGGTGCCGCCTCGACTCTATGGCCCCGACATCAACATCGCTACCAACCTGGCCGTAACATTAGCACCACCGACGGCTGGATGTCAAACAGCTTTGCAGGAGCCTGGGGGGCGGCCGTTCAGCCATCGCAGAATGTTGCCATCTTGTCATAACGCCAGGTGTTGTGGAACTGTGGTTTTATACTTACACTTATTTTAATGTTGTTCTATTGGAGTTTTAAATGTATATTTATATCCACGTCGTTAGCCGCTCTGAGCCCGCTGCGGCGGGGAGGGCGGGAGATAAAGTTAAGAAGTAAATCAATCGATAAATTGTGCCCAACAACAAAAAAAAGCAGTACGCTTATATCCGACTGTTGTCACCTGGGGCGGAGATAACATCCGTGTCAAAGACGATTTGCCAGTCAGACACTGTGAACAGAGCATAAACGGTGCTCAGAAAAGGGGCCCTCGGGTTCACCGAGGCCCAAGGAATGGTGGGCACTGCGGGCTGCCAGGGAGGGCCCGGGGCCCTCCTGGTTTGCAACTGATCTCCAGACTACGGAGACCCATTCCCCTGGGGGAAATGGCAGCCAGGGGCGGCCGCAGC
>NW_015160251.1:121559-158940 GCF_001447785.1 Gekko japonicus
ATTTTTCAAAAATAAATACATTTTAGGAAGAATGAAAAACACAAATAATCAAGAAACTCCCAGAGTACGGGGCCGGGTGCAGTTTGGCGCCCCTAAGGGCCAGCCCACTCTAGGCGATCGCCTAGTGAGTGAGCCGGCCCTGATGGCAGCATCAGAGGTCCCCAGGGTTGCCAGCTGGGGGCTGGGAAATACCTGGAGGTTTTGGGGGGGTGGGCAGGTGTTGGGGAAGGGAGGGACCTCCTCAGGGTGTAAGGCCATACAGTCCACCTTCCAAAGCAGCCATTTTCTCCAGGGGAGCTGATCTTGGTCATCTGGGGGTCAGTTGTGATAGCAGGGGATCTCCAGGTGCCAACTGGAGGTTGGCAACCTAACTGCTGCCCTCCCCAGACTCCACCCCCCCAAAAAAAACCCTCCAGGAATTTCCCAGCCTGGGGAGGGCGACCCCACTGGTGCCGCAGAGCCGCTAAGAGCCTGAAGGGCAAATCAGGGAGTCCTGTGTTCCAGAGTCTCCTCCGCCCTGCGCGTGGTGGTGGTGGTGGCGGCGGGGGGGGGGGCCCCCAGCAAATTTGCCCTTTCCCCCTGCCCTTACCACCTTGGCCGTCTCCAGGTAAGCGGCTCCCGACGCGGTACCCGGCGCGGCCACGAGAGGGCGCCCCAGCCAAGAAGTTGGGGGCCTCCTCCGGGATTCCCTGGTGAACTGTTGGCACCGCCCAGACCTTGGGTTCTTCTCTGCATGCCGGCTGGCGCTCCGTCTTCTGTCAGCTGGGCGGACATGCCTGCGCCAGGGAGTTCAGGCCGCACTGGAGGTGATGCCAGAACTTTGTGGGGTTGCCAATCTCCAGGAAGGACCTGGCGGTCTCTCAGGATTGGAATTGATCTCCAGATGGTAGAGGTCAGGTCCCCTGCTGGTGGTGGTGGGGGGGGGGATGGCGTGTAAACTGGGCTAAAGGCATTAAATAAATAAGGTATGGTTGAAAGGCCCGCGATGCAAAGCCAAGCGTGGGAGGCCTGTGGGGAGCATTGGCTGCCTTGCGTGTGTATGGTTGCCAATCTCCAGGTGAGACCTAGAGCTCTCCCAGAATTACAACTGATCTCCAGAGTACGGAGATTGGTTTCCCTGGAGGAAACGGCTTCTTTGGAGGAGGCACTCTGGCATTATAAACCTCCCCCCCAGTTCCATCACCCCCAGGCTCCGCCTCCAAACCTCCAGGAATTTCCCAGCCCGGAATTGGCAACCCGAGGTGGGATGTCAATAAATCCCACTGAGTATGTATCCTATCTTCAAAATGTGCAATTCCTAGTAAGAGTCCCCAAGTTTGTATTGCCAAGACGTCCCTTTCCGATGCATCTGGGTCACACGGGAACGAATGAAAAGAGTGCGGGTGTCTTTCTCTTGAAAAAACTCTCTTTCTTTGTCCTCTCCCAAGGAATTCCTCCAGGCTGCTGGCTGGTGATGAGAATGGGAGGCTCTTCTGTTGGTCCATGGATGAGTAGGAAAGGGCGTCCTGGCTGGTCTGGCCCGGCCTGTTTCCACCCGGGGAAATGCAGGACCGTTCGGGCACATGGCTGCAGCAATGCCCAATGGCCAGCTTGATGGGCTTTGAAAGGACCTGGCCCTGCGCCGTCCCAGCCCAGATTTGTGTCTTCTCCTTGGCCACAACCCAGAGGGCACCGCTGATGAACGAAGAGGACTCGGCCACCGAGAAGTCCGGCTTCCCACCAGGCCACACACACACTCCCCCTGCAGGGACCACAGCTTTGGTTTGGGAGCCAGTGTGAAAGAAGTCATGCTGACAACATGGCTGTTATGTGGGCTTGGCGTTGTGGATAGAGTCTGGTTTTTTTCCTGAAGTGTCTTGTGCACAGAATGCGTTTCAGTTTTGTGGTGATGGAAAATAAAATATCCCCTCTGACTGAAAGGAGTTTCATCCCGTACTCAGAGCACAGAAAATATTGTAGAAACAAACGTAGTTTGGGGGTTTTTTTAATTCTCAGCAGGTGTGGATTGAAGCCTGTGGATTCCCTGCCCAGCCGCACATGGCCCAGTCCTCCCCGCTGGAGTTCTGGTGGCACAGGAGCCCCCCCCCCCATTGTTTCCCCTCCTCTTCCCCAGAACTTTACTAGGCAACAAGACCAGACTTAGCGCCTGATGACTCAGACGGGTGGTCCAGCACCCTGCTTCACACAGGGATGGGCAACAAACAGGGTAGCGAGCAGGGCTCCCCAGGGTGGTGTTTGTTTGTGCCCTGGCGCCCCTGATACCTTTCCTGGTGCCCACCAAGGGTTTTTAGAAAGTGGGCAGGGCCTGTTGGGGCTTTTGCCCCATGAGACTTCTGATTGGCCACTGGAGATTTGATTGGCCGTGCAGGTTTGTAAACAGGTTGGCTCTGACAGCAGCTTCCCCCACCACCACCAGCACGAGGGTCTTCACGGTGTGACTGAAGGGAAGCGGTCTGCCTCCAGTGACAGGCCCTTGGTGGCAGCCATTTTGCAGCTGTGCCCACCAATGTTCCCCCTAAGCGGTGGAGTCTTGTGGGCAAATATTCTACTTTGTGAGTCACTGGCATGAAAGTTGTGAGCGAGCAATTTGGCTACGGCATATATTAGTTTGCTCTAGAGCCATCCTTCCTGAGCGAAGGCAAAAATGTGTGAGCGAGCAATTTGGCTACTGCATGAATTAGTTTGCTCTGGAGCCATCCTTCCTGAGCGAAGGCAAAAATTTGTGAGCTGGAGGCTAAAAAACTGTGAGCTGGCTCACACTCACTCAGCTTAGAGGGAACACTGGTTCCCACCATGCTGTGTCAGCATTCCAAAGGTGCCTGTGGGCTCCAGACGTTGGGCCTCCACTGGCGCTGGCGTTCAGGGGTGTGCTGCCTCCACGTATTTGTTTTATTTCTTTACTTTATCTGCAGTTTGTCTTTCTCAGCCAGACTCAGACGTGAGGGTCCAAGGCCATGAAGTAGGGTTGCCATTTCCCACTAGTTAGCAGAGTGCTTAATTAAAACTACAAACGCAGCAGCTTCACTTTACCAGGCTGCTCAGCTTACAAACCTACACAGAGCCACGTGGCAGGTTTAGAAGAGAAATACTCCTCTCTTTATTCGAGAAGTACACTTTGGATAGGAAAGAGCAGGGACGGGATAGAGTACTAACTTGCTAGTCTAAAGGATGGAAGCAGATGTCGAGAGGCCCATCATCTGCCTCATGGTGTCAAGAGAGAACCACACATCGTCCCTCTTGGTGTGTGCAGCGGGAGGGTTCCTCTTCAACTCTGAGAGAGTGAATGGAAGGAAGGGGGATGGCCCCTGAGAACACGATCCACATTTCAAAGAGGACAGTGGCAGAAGAGTAAAGACAGGAAGGAAAGGTCCGTGTGCCTGTCTAGCTATCTAGCCTCTCTTGTCACTCAGTCTGGAGGCCGAGGCAGGGACGTCACACCTGGACCTCCCGACAGCCATTTGCCCGGTGGGGGAGGGAATCCCCCCAAACAGTGACGGCACACATAACGTGCCTCCATCACCAGGAAGTGACATTGGCAATGTCGAGGAGTCACACTCTGGGCTTTGGGCAAAACTCTGTGGTTTGAGGCTGATTTTACCATAGAGTTTTACCCAAAACCTAGAGCATGTCCCTCAATGTGCTGACATCATTTCCGGGCGATGCAGACACATCACATGTGTTGGGATTCTTGATTAAAGTTTGCTAGCAGAGTATTAAAGAGACAGTCCATGGTGTGTTTTAAAAGAATATAAAGTTTACTACAACCTACCATGGGAAAAGGTACACAGGATATAAAATAACAAAGAGCTTATATGCCTGCATCCTTACAGCTAAACTGAAATGGCAGAATGGCGGCTTCTTCTTCTTGCTCAGAACAAAGAACACTAAGACGGGAAGAGAAGCCATAAAATGCTAATACTTGGCACTTTGGTTTCCAATCAGAACAACAAACTAGCTCCGTAGTTCCCGGGCTTTCTAACTGTCTAAAACAGATTGGTTACAAACAAACATGTGACTTAACAAACATCATTAACCCAGTAAATACTGAAAAGTGTTTTAACTTGTAACACCCAACAACATGTGACATCACTGTTCTGGGGGGAGGTGGGGGCGACACCACTTCCCACTCCCGGAACGTCCCCCCGCCATTGGTGGGCAAAAGGGAACCTGGCAACCCTACCATGAAGTGGCTTGTGAGTGGTAGTACCTTGAACAGAACTCAGTAGCCAGAGGAGAGATCAGTCCAGAGGGCTTGACGTAGAGATAGAATGGCACGGACGGACACATCCCACCCTGATGACAACTGGTCTCCAGTGGCAAACCTTGGAGTCTGATCTATGGGGACGGGTTTCGACCCATCCAAAACGCATCACGTGACGCCCACTTCTGTCTCCAAATTCTTGGAGGGGATAGCACAGTCTACTGAATGAAAGGCTGCAAATAAACCCGACGGGACTAGCAAAGGGCAGCATGGCCGTCGTCTGCATTCAGATGGAGGTCACGAACTGAAGCCAAGAAGACCTGGAGCTGGTCCACTCCTACATGGTCAGTCACTTTGCCCAGAAAGGTCAGATTGGACACTGGACAATCACTGGCGACATCATTCTTCTGCAGGGCCATCCCACCTCCTCTCCTACACCTGACAGACAATCGCCTGTTAGGTGTGGGAGGTGGGGGGGGGAGTGTGTTGGAAGCCATCGGAGAGGCTGGGCCAGCAGCTTTGCTCCACCTCACAGGTGGTTCTTGGCCACTCCCGATTTCCTCAACTGCCCGTTCGCGGGGAGGGCGGGGTAAAAATGCAAAAAATAAAATAAATATATTAGCGCTCTGCCTTCCCTGTAACTGTTGGGGTTTTTTTTACCTCAGAACACTGAGCTCTGCAACTGACCAATCAGAGAGTGGGGGGTGCAGAGAGGCAGCCACATAGGAATTGATGGGGGAGCACATCTTCCCCCTTTTGAGCCACTTAGGGGTCGAATTTCTAAAAAATCCCTTCTTAGCAAGCACCTACGCCACGGTGGGTGCGCTTTCCCTGAATTTGATGTCTCTAGGTCCAGCGGTTTGGCCCGGGCATTGATTTTACGGTGAGGGAGCACTTCCAAAGGAGGAGGAGTAGGAGTTGGATTGATACCTCACCCTTTACTCAGAGTCTCAGGGTGGCTTGCAATCAGCTGTGATTGGCCCAAGGTCACCCACCTGGCTGCATGTGGAGGAGCGGTAAATCTAACCTGGTTCTCCAGATTAGAGTCCGCCGCTCTTAATCACTCTTCATTTTTCACTTACCTACTGTGATAAGCACCTTGCCCTGGGTGGCCCAGGCTCGCCTCGTCAGATCTTGGAAGCTAAGCAGGGTCGGCCCTGGTTGGTACTTGGATGGGAGACCTCCAAAGAAGTCCAGGGTCCTCTGATTGTCTCTTCCCTTGAAAACCTCATGGGGTCTCCATCAATGTTCCCTCTAAGCAATGTTCCCTCTAAGCTGTGGAGTCTTCTGAGCAAAAATTCTACTTTGTGAGCTACGGGCATTAAAGTTGTGAGCGAGCCATTTGACTACTGCATAAAATTAGTTTGCTCCGGTGCCGTCCTTCCTGAGCTAAAACAAAAATGTGTGAGCCGGAGACTAAAACACTGTGAGCTAGCTCACACTAACTCAGCTTAGAGGGAACAGTGGTCTCCATAGTTTGGCTGCAACTTGACAGTGTTTCCCACCACCACGATAAAGCCTGAAAATTCTGTTCATTGTCCAAAGAGGACAATTTGTCAGCTAGTGTGAAATAGGGCAAGGAGGTGCCTAATCTCCCAAATACGTCAGGTGAGCCACAGAGTGCTGTGTGACCAGCCAGCTTCCTGATAAGAACATAAGAGACGCCAATGTTGGATCAGGCCAAAGGCCCATCCAGTCCAACACTCTGTGTCACACAGTGGCCAGAAATACCAGGTGCCATCAGGAGGTCCAGCAGTGGGGCCAGGACATTAGAAGCCCTCCCACTGTTGACCCCCCCCCCCAAGCACCAAGATGACAGAGCATCCCTTGCCCCAGACTGAGAGTTCCTGTCTATACCTTGTGGCTAATAGGCGCCACTGATGGACCTCTGCTCCATATGCTTATCTAATTCCCTTTTGAAGCCATCCATGCTTGTAGCTGCCACCACTTCCTGTCGCAGTGAATTCCATGTGTTAATCACTCTTTGGGTGAAGAAGGACTTCCTTTTATCCGTTCTAACCCGACCGCTCAGCAGTTTCATGGAGTGCCCACGAGTTCTTGTGTTGTGAGAAAGGGAGAAAAGTACCTCATTCTCTACCTGCTCTTTCCCATGCATAATCTTATAAACCTCAATCATGTCACCCCTCAGTCGTCTTCTCTCCAAGCTAAAGAGCCCTAAGCGCCTGGAATTGCAAACGGTGGCCCTTCTGCGGGTTCTTCAGGTCCAGTGGGAGCGAAGCCAGCAGTGCAGACAGGGCCTCTCTGACGTGTCCGTCTGTCTTCCTTTGCTTGGAAGCAGACATGGCAGCAGTGCCCGTTCTCCTTGGCACCGAGCCTGCAAGAAGTGTTGCGGCACCAGCCTCCTGGTCCCGAAGACGGAAATCATACCGGGGGGGCACGAGAGCAGGGCACCCTCCTGGCAGATGCCCGGCTGTCGTGCGATCTCTGCTCTAGACCTCCCCACATCCTGAGTGGGCCTTTGAGCCAAGGCGGGATCAGATGACGGTGCCCGACCCCGTGCCTGACCCTCGCTCGTCTGGCTCCCTTATGAGTCCTCTGAATGGCAGCAGCTCTCCAGGGCCTCGGGCAGAGAAAGGCCGTTCTCAACACTTCCAGGCTCAGGTTCTTTCTGTGGATGTGCCGGGAAGCCGGCCTGAGGTGTTCTGTGTGGAAAGCCGGTGCCCTGCCAACAAGCCACAACTGGTACCTGTGCAGCTGCCTGCCTCTCCTCTAGCTTATTACTTTATTTACTTGGGAGCCTTTTTGGTGTCGTGGTTGTGTGTAGACTCTAATCTGGGAGAGCTGGGTTTGATTCCCCACTCCTCCACTCGCACCTGCTGACGTGACCTTGGGCAAGCCGTAGTTCTGATAAGAGCTGTCCTTGAAAAAGAGCAGTTTCTGTCAGAGCTCTCTTGGCCCCACCTACCTCACAGGGTGTCTGTTGTGGGGAGGGGAAGGGAAAGGAGTTTGTGAGCCGCTCTGAGACACCTTTGGGTAGTGAAGGGCCATGGGGTATACATCCCATCTCTTCTTCTTCTTCTTCTTCTTCTTCTTCTTCTTCTTCTTCTTCTTTTATGTCCTTCCTTCTATCAGGTACTTCAATGACTCAGTATCAACAGCAGGTTCTTAACTAGATTCAGCTTTATCGATCAGAGTAAGGCGAAGCCGACTTGGACTCTTTGAGTCAGGAATGACAGATAGAAAATGGCAATAGTAAATATATTGGGTTCATACAATACCCCCTTGACACCTAGGGGCCAATAAGCACTGAAAACAGAACGCGGGGAACTGTTTAATGGTTCAGGGGTGAGCGGGAGAGTCGGAGGCATTTGCACCCAAGCGATGAGCACTCAAGGCCAGTAGGCAGATAAGGGGCAAAGCCGAAACGTGGCTGCAGAGCAAAGCACACTCCAGCAGAGGGGGAAAATAACCTCATGGCGGGACTACCCGACACCTTCCTTCCCAGTGGGCACTCAAAGCGGCTTACATCATTCTCCTCCCCCCCTCCGTTTTATCCTCACAACAACCCTGTGAGGTAGGTGAGGCTGAGCGAACGTGTGGCTGGCCCCAGGTCACCCAGTAAAGCTTCTATGGCAGAGTGAGGATTCGAACCTGGGTCTCCTGGATCCTAGCGCAACACCCAAACCATGCTGGAGTGAGGATTCAAACCTGGGTCTCCTAGCCCAACACTCAAACCATGCCGGCTACTTCTTCATGAAAGCATGGAAACGTCCGTCTAAAAATGAGTGGGGATGCTGTGAAGTTGCAGCAAACACATTTGATAGGAGAACATACCACTTTTAACAGCTGTGCTCCCCGGGGGCAGAGCATCGGATCTGTTGGCCTGCCTGCCATCTGCCTCGAACGGCTAGCAAACAGCTTGGCAGCTGCACAGTAGCTATGGCAGTAAAGCTGTCTTTTCTTGTTAATGTGGGAGTCTCCGTGCCCTGCGGGGGCTTTTGTGTCCGTGTAGTAGGTGAGATAATTTTACCCAGAGTCCTGGGTGGTCAGATCAGGTCATTAAATAATGTGGGGAGGGGACTTCATTTCCTATGCAGCTGTGCAAAAGTGTGGGCAGGGGGGAGTCTGGAGTCCCATCAGGTGGTGTGAGAATGCACATGGCATGAAAAACTGCTGATTGTGCTGGACTGTTCTGCACAGTTTGAGTTAATGTAAAACAGCCCAACAAACAGGCTTGAGCAGTTTGTGAAGAGCCAAACCGATAGACCAAAAATCTGGTTTGTAACTGGTGAACAGACTGTGAGCTGGACCGATGGGGGTCTCAGCATCACTACAACTTAGCAGAATATCTAATCTTCAATTACTGCTAAGGAGACCATGCCAGTGTTGAAGAATAGAAGCTCTGTACAGTTGAGCAATGTTGTATGAATTTCATGTTTGACTTTCAAGCCTGCATGCTTAACGGAGATGAACTTTGCATCCAAATAGCACAAAAATCTTGCATTTGTTCGTTCAGTCCAAGTCCTGCTCACGCAGATCGATGCAAAAGGTCCCAAATCTCTGTGTTTATCTGGCTAAATCTTCCTCAGTGAGAGTAAAAACATCTCAACTTTGTGTGGAATGGACTAAAATGAATTAGCACAGCAAGTTTTTCAAAAGATAAACAGAAACAAAAAGCGTGTGTGTGTGTGTGTGACCGCCGGTTTGTAGAAAATTTCAGCCCCGCTTTTAGTAATTTTATTGCTTCTGATTATTTCCTGGTGTGCTGAAGGTGATCCAACAAGGTTCTCAGGTCCACAGGTTATTCACAGCCCTCTCTTCCACACTTGCGCTTTGAGCCAGTTCAAGGAAATAGTCACAGAACGGCACCTGCCATTCAAAGAGGCGCAGAGCTCTGTGCGCGGCCCATGTGGTCCCTGGCCTTGCAGTTTCTGTCAAGCGAGGGTTGCAGTGCTTGCTTGTGAGCTGAATACAGATGGGCTATTTGGAGCCAGTATTTACAAACCTCTCCGTCGTGCTTCACGGCCAGAGCGGTGATAAGTGGGAGTTGGGCCTGTGGAAATCTACTCAAGCCTGGCTAATTGCCCCAAATAGAACGGCTCACTAGAGTGGAAAATAGCCTCCATCTATCTGACTGAAGAAGATAATGACCTTTTAAATAACAGGAGCAATTTTATCTCAATACCTCAATTACTCTGAACTCTCAAAATGTCAAAGTGCCGGGCACTTTCAAAATAACTTAATTCAGACGTTTATAGCTCTTAGACACTGCTAGTTTCTTATCTAACCTAATTATGGGTTGTTCAGGAAATGGTGACGCATCCCAATTAATGTTATTTTTTATAGTGATACATTGACGTGGCCTTTGGCTTCCTCCCCCACGGTGTGGATTCTAGGATCTGCCCGCCAGGCATCTGCTCCCATTCTTTTCTTTTGGCCATGAATGCCACGTTCTCAACGTGGTCGTTGAGGGCACCGCATTCTTCCTGTGTTGAGAATGCAGCACCCCATCGTGGAAAAGACGCATGCTGGCCTACCCTGTGATGCTGGCACACCATCTGACCATGCCAACTCTGGTCAGAGACTCCTGTTTTCTGTGCTGGGGAACCTCTGGGAGCTCTTTGCTGACGTTGTCATCAAGAGAGGACCCAAGTAGGTGGGGTATTTGTGACCTATAATAAACAACGAAACTGACTTTTTTGTCAGCACGAAAGCAGGTTTCCACCCTGAGATACGGGCCCCGATCCACCAGCCTTCGTGTATTGACTCCTTTTTCAAAACCTAAACATTCCACTGTCCTGAGCTAGATGGTCCTGGGTAGCCTGATATGATATTGTCATATCTTGGAAGCTAAGCAGGGTTCGTCCTGGTTAGTCCTTGGATGGGAGACCAGCAAAGAAGCCCAGATGTAGCCGTGGCCAGCCCCCTCTGCCTTGAAACCCATACAGGGTCGCCACAAGTTGGCTGCAACTCGAGGGCGCTTTCCACCACCATTAATGTTTATCTGCTGCAGCATTAACAACTTGATAAGTCTGACTGGATGTTTTCCAAAACACAAGAAATCAACAACATTTCCTTTTGGAAGGTCTGCATTTGAACCCTAGCTTTTCTTAACTAAATTTGTCACCCTTTCCATTCCAAAAAGATTTCAGTTCTTCAATCATCTCTGGCATCGCAGTGATCCCAAGACAACAGCTATTTCTGCATGCTACCAAGAGACGGACGGATGACCAAGGGATTATCTTGAGCCCAGTAGCACTTTAGAGATTAGCAAAATTTGTGACAGGGTAGGGGCTTTCGTGAGTCACTGCTCACTTCTTCAGATACCAGTGAGCAGTGACTCACAGAAGATCCTCCCCTGCCACAGATTTTGTCAGTCTTTAAGGTGCTACTGGACCCTTGCTATTTTCTATTGCTACAGACAGACTACCCATCATAATAAGATCTTGGTTCTCCCGTGGGATAATCATGATAAACATCAGGGCTATTTTTTGGGCAGGAACGAACAGGAACGGAGTTCCACCTGGCTCCCAAGTTGACCACGCCCAGCAGGAACTCATTAGCATAACAGGCCACACCCAACAGCAGAAACTCATTAGGATTGGCTACATTAGGGGTGTGTGGCCTAACATGCAAAGGAGTTCCTGCTACAAAAAAGCCCTGGGTTTGGACAACAAACAAGGTAAACAGAATAAGAAGCAAAAGGTGGGTGTGGCTAGATAACCACACTTCTGGTAATGTGGGGGTGTGGCCTAATGTGGTAATGAGCTGTGCTGGCAGGGGTGTGGACTAATATGCTAATGAGTTCCTACTGTTGGGTGTGGCCTATTATGCTAATGACTTCCTGCTGGGCTTTTTCTACAAAAAGAGCCCTGAAAACATTAAGTGTGAAATCTCTGTTCAGGGCTTGTGGCTTTGTAAGCATTCACACCACATGTGAATGTAAGTATATTCAGCACCGTATCCTTCCCAGCCTCTAAAAACAATTTCAAAGTATGTTTCATTCAACAAGGTATGCACAAGGTGGTGGCCCTGGCCAGTGCTGCCGTGGTGTACAATGTGACCAGGATAGCTGACATGTTCTTAAAGAAGCAGGAAAAGTTCAATTCCAGCAGCCTCCACACCATCAGAGGAGAAACAGAACTGGCAATAGTTTGCAACATTTCCAACTGACAGGCATATTGTTATTTGGTAGGAACTGTGATATTCCAGTTGTATTCTCTCATTTGGATTTTAGTTATTTTGTTATTATTGTTCTATGTTGTTACCCACCTGGAGTCCCAAGCAGTTTTATAAACATTTTAAAAAATGCATACATACATGCACTCCAGTTGTCAATTTCTAAACACAATTGCATGTCAGCTATGTGGTACTGTAAAATATCAACGTCAAATATAGTTAAGTATAAATTTATTTAATTCTTATTTCGTTCATTTATACTCCGCGTTTCCCCCCAACGGGGACTGTAAGCTGCCTTCCATCATTCTCCTCTCCTCTATTTCATCCTCGCAACAACCCTGTGAGGTAGGTTAGGCGGAGCGAGTGCATTAGGCCCAAGGAAGGGTTGCCAGGTCCCTTTGCCACTCCAGTGGGGGATTTGGGGGGCATTCAGGGACATCCTTGACATGATTACATCACCCAGAAGTGACATCATTATGTTGGGGATGTCACATGAGGACGTTCTGGTTTAAGGACAAAACTCTATGGTAAAACTGGCTTAAAACCATAGAGTTTTGTCGTTTAAACCAGAGCATCCCTGTGCGATGTCCATGGTGTTAGGTGAAGAGAGACCCTGAAAAACCAGGGGACCCCCCCACCCCAACCTGGGGACTGGGAAACCTAGCCCAAGGTCACCCCAGGAGCATCCAGGACATGAGTGGAGATTTGAACCTGGTCATCCCAAATACTTAGTCCATCACTCTTAACCACTGCACCATATACTTTAAGCAAATATTGAGTAAACAGGGAACACTTTCTTATGTCAAATCAACGAGACATGAAGCTAGCAATGTCGTTGATAGAAATGCTGGGGAAAGAAAGACCAGTCCCTTCTGTTGCACGGTGTCAGACTGCATTCCTTTGGCTCTCTCTGCCTGAGTCTGAACTCTGTTTGAACTCTCTAAACCAGACAGCCAGGCACCACAGGAGCCAATTAAATGGATGAGAGCATTCTTTCATTGGCCTTCCCCATTTTGTTATCCAGAGGATGGAAGTGAATGTGGCTTTTCTACTTAGTTTTTCATTAGTTGTTGTTGTTTTTTTAAACCCTGCACATGCCTACAATTTAAAAGTTGCACATTGGTTGCAGGGTTGCCACCTCCTATCTGGGGAATTCCTGGAGATTTGGGGGTGAAGCCTGGGGACCTCAGCAGGGTATAATGCCAGAGACCTGCCCTTTCCTCCAAAGCTGCCATCTTCGCCCAGGGGAACTGACTTCCTTAGTCTGGGGATCAGTTGTGATTCTGGAAGATGTCCAGGCCCTGCCTGGAGGTTGGCAACCCTAATTGGTTGGTCCTGTCATTTTGGCATAAACGACTGCTGGGATCTGAGGTGGCCAATGCCTCATTCAGGCCTTGCCCCTGGGATCAGAACAACACGGATCTTTAAAATGCCCCCTGTGGCTCTAGGGTTGCCAAGTCCAGGTTGGGAAACTCCAAAAGATTGGGGGGGGGGTCTGGGGAGGGCAGAGTTTGGGGGGTGGAGGGAGTTCATCCTCTGCGGTACAGTGCCATAGATCCCCCCCCCAAGCTGCCATTTCCTCTAGGGGGGCTGATCTCTGTCGCCTGGAGATCAATTGTAATCCCAAGAGGTTTCCAGCCACCACCTGGAAGTTGGCAACCCTATGCTCCTCTGAGCAACACAGTCTCTTCGCTCCCATCCTGTGTTATAGACAATGTTCCCTCTAAGCTGTGGAGTCTTGTGAGCAAAAATTCTGCTTTGTGAGTTACTGGCATTAAAGCGGTGAGCAAGTGATTTGGCTCCTGCATAAATCAGTTTGCTCTGGAGCCCTCCTTCCTGAGCGAAGACAAAGGTCTGTGAGCCGGAGGCTACACGATTGTGAGCTGGCTCACACTCACTCAGCTTAGAGGGAACACTGGTTGTGGGAAAGTGCCCAGGGCTTGTTTGAGGCAGATTGTTTATTATGTTTTTCAATTATGTCCCACTTTTCTCGCTCACCGGGGGACTCGAAGCAGCTTTTTGCTTCACCCCCCCCCAACTTAATCTTCAGAGGGAAGGTCAGGCGGAGGGATGGTGACTGGCCCAAGACCACCTGGCGGGTTTCCATAGCTGAGTGGGGGATTTGAACCCAGTTGTCCCAAGTCCCAGTCTGACTCTGTAACCACGACACTACGCCAGCTCCTGCACTGAACAGGGGTAGGACTGGGAACAGCCAAAAGGGAGCCTACCCTAGAGCTTTACCCTAGAACTCGTGGGCACTCCATGAAACTGCTGAGCGGTCGGGTTAGAACGGATAAAAGGAAGTCCTTCTTCACCCAAAGAGTGATTCACACATGGAATTCACTGCCACAGGAAGTGGTGGCGGCTACAAGCATGGACGGCTTCAAAAGGGATAAGCATATGGAGCAGAGGTCCATCAGTGGCTATGAACCACAAGGTATAGATAGGGACTCTGGGGCAAGTGATGCTCTGTCTTCTTGATGCCTGGGGGGGGGCAATGGTGGGAGGGCTTCTAATGTCCTGGCCCCACTAGTGGACCTCCTGATGGCACCTGGTATTTCTGGCCACTGTGTGACACAGAGTGTTGGACTGGATGGGCCACTGGCTTGATCCAACAATGGCGTCTCTTATGTTCTTATGTAGAGTTGTCACCCTCCGATGGCACCTGGAGATCTCCCACTATTACAGCGGAAATCCAGACAACCAAGGTCAGTTCCCCTGGAGTAAATGGCTGCTTTGGAGGGTGGGCTCTGTGGCACTGAAGGCAACGCCCTGAGGGCTCTAAGGTTCTTTGACTTGTGTGGCTAGCCAATAAACCACACAGTGAAACAGACAATTCCAGGCAGTAAAGAGTAGCAAAAAAGTTTTATTCGAATAAGGGACACCTTACAGCCAAATATTCAGCTCAGATGTCCAGTGAGTAACAGCAGGGATCTTGCTTGTATGCTTTTCCTATTCTTCCCAACTTTGCATCATTGTTGACATCATTTGCTGATGCTCAGTTTAGTTTTCTTTGTTTCAATAATCATTTATCAAGTGTTTGACGAACAATAGGTTACCTGGCTGCGTTTCAGCCTTAAAATGCAGGTAAAAGCAGTTTTTCACATCATTCCCCCCCCTCAACTTAATCTTCAGAACCGCAACTTCATGAGGGAAGGTCAGGCTGAGGGACGGTGACTGGCCCAAGACCACCTGGTGGGCTTCCGTAGCTGAGTGGGGGATTTTAACCCAGTTGTCCCAAGTCCCAGTCTGCCTCTGTAACCAGTACGCCAGCTCCTGCACTGAACAGGGGTAGGACTGGGAACAGCCGAAAGGGAGCCTACCCTAGGGTTGTCACCCTCCGATGGCACCTAGAGATCTCCCACTATTACAGTGGATATCCAGACAACCAAGGTCAGTTCCCCTGGAGTAAATGGCTGCTTTGGAGGGTGGGCTTTGTGGCACTGAAGGCAACACCCTGAGGCCTCTAAGGTTCTTTGCGTTTCAGCTGTAGCACGGGGAGAGAAGAGTTTTGTCTAAGGAGTCCTGAGAAGACATAGAAGTGTTAATGAAATTCCCCAGAGTACATTTCCGTTTTGTAATTACTTCTTCTGAACACAGTCAAGTAGACAGAATTGTGTCTTCCGTTCATTCATTCATCATAGATTGCAATCATTCAGAAAGGTAATCAAAATAATCCTAATCCATTATACATGGTAACTTTCAAAAACGGGCATGCTGATGAAGGTAGTAAAAGTAGTTTTCTCTTTTTTTATAAACATTCAGAAATATTTTATACCATAAGCTTTTATTCTTAGCCATAAACAAAATATAAAGTTTGTATTTTACTTTTTAAAATGCACACCAAGTCAGAAGAGGGGATTTACAGTTACCCGCTTGTTCACCCCAATTAGGCTTTTTGACCAATTATTAATTTTTTTTCCACTGGGCATCACTTGCCAGCTCAGTTCATTAAGTGTATAACTATTTCTCTATGTAAGCAAACAATCCTCTTTTTTGCCTTAAAATAATAAGCTGCTAAAAGGCAGATATATTTACATTGCTTATAGATTCCAATAGTCCAGCGTTTATATATTAAAGCATTTTAAACTGAAATAGAGAAGTTTCGTTTGATTTTTTTCTTATTTAATGTTAAACCATTATAGTTCCTTTTGAAGTAGAGAGCTTGAACTATACAGAAAAACAAGGAAGCTGCCAAAGGAAGCACTACAATGCATATATATTGACACATAAGAATATAACAGTATAACACAATGGGTAAGTATTATACAAAAAGTCCTTGTTAAGGAGTCATGAGAAGACATAGAAGTGTTAACAAAATTCTCCGGAGTACATTTCCATTTTGTAATTACTTATTCTGAACACTGTCAAGTAAACAGAATTGTGTCTTCCGTTCACTCATTCATCATAGATTGCAATCATTCAGAAAGGTAATCAAAATAATCCTAATCCATTATACATGGTAACTTTCAAAGACGGGCATGCTGATGAAGGTAGTAAAAGTAGTTTTCTCTTTTTTTATAAACATTCAGAAATATTTTATACCATAAGCTTTTATTCTTAGCCATAAACAAAATATTAAAGTTGTGCTTTAACTTCTAGAAACACATAAGGAAAGGGTTTTTCAGGCTTAAATGTCTTTTTACAGAAAGTATAATTGTACTTTAGTTAAATTTAATCAATCATCTTGACACCAATTATAAAATTCCTTTCTCTGAGCATCACCAGCTCAGTTCATTGAAAGTATAACCATTTCGCTAAGCAAGAAAACAAACAGTCCTTAAAATAATAAGCTGTTAAAAAGCAGGTACATTGCTTATAGATTGCTTTAAGATTTCCACTAGTTCAATATTTAAAGCATTTTAAACTGAAAGGAGAGTTTAGTATTATTTTTCCGTATAGCTATAGCTACTTGAAAGATCATAGTGAACTTTTGAACTTCGCTCTCTTTGAAGCAGAGAGTTTGGTCATAAATCTCCATTATGATAGGTCATTAGCTGGGATGCTTGGTACCATTCTAATTAAAAAGTTGACATAAGAACACCTGCTCATTAGAAAATACCTCTGCTATCAATTAAATTGGATTTAAAACACCTGTTTCTACCATTCTACTTAGTGACTAACAATTTGGCAACTTTTCCTGGAAAATCCCAAAGACCTCTAGAGTACCTGCGATATTCAATAGATTATCATTTGTACCCTTGAGTTTTCTTTACAGCATTATACCCTCCCCTCCCCAGGCTCCAACCCCAAAATCTCCAGATAGCTTCCACCCCAGAGCTGGCAACCCTAGCCTGCCCTCTCTCCTGGGGGAGGGAAACTTGTGCAAGGCTGTGGCAACAGGCCTGCCCCAATTTTAGGCATGAATAAATAGATTCCCATCTAATTGCATAAGCTTCCCCAAGAAAGACTGCACAGATCTTTCAAAGGCGTTATGGAGGGGGGCTTTCTGTGAGCTGTGCCCTTTCCTTTCCTTCCTGCTAAATGAGGTGCCCAGTGGCATTTTACATAATTGTTGCATTACTCTTTGTGCCCTCCTGTCATGTTCTCTGGGCTTTGCTGAGTTCCTTCCTGTTTCTGCTCGACCAGTCAGATGAAACGAACACATATCCCCCAGTCCCAAATTTGGCGGACAGCTCCCTCGAGTGAGGGCTAGGATCCCAAATGGCGCAGGGGTGAGTTGCTAGCTCTTGGTTGAAAAACTCCAGGAGATCTCAGGGGCAGAACCTGGGGAGGGGAGGGATGTAATGCCACAGAGCCCACTCTCCAAAGCAGCCATTTTCTCCAGGAGGATTGATCTCTGCAGTCTGGAGACCAGTTCTAACTCCTGGGTGTCTCCAGCCACCACCAGCTGGAGGTTGGCAACCCTGGGTGGGGAGTTACATCTGGAAATGAAAAATGAACCAAATAACTAAACAGATAGCTGCAACAACTCCTCCAATAAAGCCCAACCAAGGCTGCGGTCACACACACTGCGTAATCCACTTTCAATCCGCTTTCAATGCACTTCCCAACTGGATTTTGCCAGTGGATTATTTAGTGTGTGTGACCACAGCCCAAGTATTATAAACAGAATGCAAGGGAAAACTGAAGTAAATGGTTTCTTTTGTGCACGCCCCTTTTATCTGTGGGGCTCTCAGAAGTACATTCGCGGGCAGCTGCTGAATGCGAACTTGGCACAGCCCCACTTGGCAGTTGGTATCACAGCTGTTTCTTCCACAAAGGGAAGGGGTGAAGGGGTGGGTGGAGGGACTCAGTTGAACTGATGCAGAGAGGAAAGGAATGAGGCCAGGGCAAGAGACGCTCGGAGGTGGGTGCGCCCATTGCCTGCCTCTGCACAACAGCTGTTTCTTCCACAAAGGGAAGGGGTGAAGGGGTGGGTGGAGGGACTCAGTTGAACTGATGCAGAGAGGAAAGGAATGAGGCCAGGGCAAGAGACGCTCGGAGGTGGGTGCGCCCATTGCCTGCCTCTGCACGGTGGCCCTGGGCTTCCTGGGCGAGGTCTCCCATCTAAGTAGCAACCGGGGCCCACCCTGCTCAGCTTCTCAGAGCTGAGGAGATCAGGCCGGCCTCTGGAGGCCAGGGCGGTAGGATGTAACAGGAAAAGGCCTTGGCTCAAGCGTCCTGTGTGTGTGTCTCTGCGCGAACCCTTCCTTCGATGTGCAGGGGAAACAGTGCCTGCTAGAAGCTGCTCAGTGTCGAAGTCCCTGGCGTCTGAGTCGCCCTTCCACAGCAAGGTCACTGGCTGCATTTGAGAACGACAGCAGCCCTGGAAAGACGACATTACAGTAATTGAAAGAAGGAAGAGAGACGTAGTCGCTGGCAAGGGCAAAGGCCTCCGAGCCCTGCGAGCCAATTAGAGAGTTGCCCTCAAGCGCAGACAACACCCACGGGCTGGGATTCCTGGACAGGCACCCACACCTGCTCACGCTCGTGGGATTGACTCCTGTTTGCTGCAATAATGCTTCATGTGGAAGAATGAGCTGCGTTTAGCTGAGGCGCTAGGGAAGCCGGCCTTCCTCAAAACCATGGTGGGCACACGATGCTGACATTAACCGCCTCTAGCCAAATGGGGGAGCAGCTAATGGAGCTGCGCTTCCCCCCCACACACACATTTCAGCATCAGGGTGGACCAGGGATGGCTGCAGAGGAGAGTCATGACTCAGCAGCTTTGGCTGGCACCGAGTCGCCCCACAGGATACCTGCTGGAAGGACATCAGGAGTAACACAAACAATGCCGGCCAGTCTTCTGCTGCTGCTGAGCACCACGGCCTCCTGGGCTGGATGAAAAGGAGCCACCGCCGCATATGAATGCTGCGCTCCCCATGTGCCATTTCTTTTCCATTCACTTACACGGGCAGCTGTTCACATGTATGCATGCTGATACTTATTGGCTGAGAGTCAGTTGGGTGTCGTGGTTACGAGTGCAGACTCTAATCTGGGAGGACCGGGCTTGAGTCCCCACTCCTCCATGTGCAGCTGCTGGTGTGACCTTGGGTCAGATGCAAGTTCTGTCAGAGCTGTTCTCTCAAGGGCATTTCTCGAAAGAGTTCTCTCAGCCCCACCTACCTCTGTTGTGGGGAGGGGAAGGGAAAGGAGATTGTAAACTGCTCTGAGATTCCTTCCGGTAGTGAAAGGTGGGTTACAAATCCAATCTCCTCCTCCTCCTCTTCCTCTTCCTCTTCTTCTTCTTCGTCTCTTCTTTTCTTCTTTTCTTCTTCTTCTTCTCCTTCTTGGTGCTTGGGAAGGGGGGGCAACAGTGGGAGGGCTTCTAATGTCCTGGCCCCACTGGTGGACCTCCTGATGGCACCTGGTATTTTTGGCCATTGTGTGACAGAGTGTTGGACTGGATGGGCCACAGGTCTGATCCAACATGGGCTTCTCTTATATTCTTATAGGAACTCTCAGTCTGGGGCAAGGGATGCTCTGTCTTCTTGGTGCTTGGGGGGGCAACAGTGGGAGGGCTTCTGGTGTCCTGGCCCCACTGGTGGACCTCCTGAGGGCACCTGGTGTTTCTGGCCACTGTGGGATACAGAGTGTTGGACTGGATGGGCCTTTGGCCTGATCCAACATTGGCTTCTCTTATGTTCTTATGTCTGGGGCAAGGGACGCTCTGTCTTCTTGGTGCTTGGGGGGCAACAGTGGGAGGGCTTCTAGTGTCCTCCTGGCCCCACAGCTGGACCTCCTGATGGCACCTGGTATATTTGGCCCCTGTGTGACACAGAGTGTTGGACTGGAGGGGCCTTTGACCTGATCCAACATGTGGCTTCTCTTATGTTCTTATGGCTAGACCTTTCCTGAGGAGAGGCACTGAGGGAGACGCAGACAGTGAAGACAGGTTGGCTGGTGGGTGGGGAAGAGCGAGCGGAGGAGGAAAGGGGGAGGGGCTACATGGGATGCCAGGGGAGAGAAGGCAGAAATGGTGGGGCTGGGGATACAGGGGGAAAGGAGAGGTCCTCATTCAAGAGCTAAACGCAGTTGGGGGGGAAACGGTTCTTTGAGTTCATTGCCGTAGCTGAGAAATCTCACACAAACTAACTTGTAAGTCATTTATTTAAGCCAAATGATCCAGGGAATCACACATAAATAAGGTTGCCAAACTCCAAGCGGGACCTGGAGATCTACCTCTGTTAGGACTGACTGATCTCCAGACTACGGAGCTCCCCTGGAGGAAATGGCTGTTTTGGAGGGTGGGCTCCGTGGCATCGTACTGGGCTGAAGTCCCCCCCCTCCCCAAACTCCACCCTCCCCCAAATCTCCAAGTATTTCCCAACCCCAACCCAGAGCTGGCAACCCTATGACATAAATGAGACATAAATGAGGATACATGTAGAAAATGAAAACATTAACAAGAAGTATTTCCTGCAGATGAAACAGACATTAGTGGTTTTATTTCGCAAGTGGACCCAACGCCAGGGAAACCTTCCCTTGAGAGCTTAAAAACGGCACCCTGGGCTTCTGCAAAGGGCTTGCGTCAGGCCCCCCCTTTCTTACAACTCAGCCCCTTCCTTTCACTGCAACAATATCACGCCTGTCCTGCCCGCTGATTCACGCATTCAGGCGCCGGAAAGGAATCCCTCAGCCGCAGAGCAAGACAACTGACGGGATAAAACCACTGCTGCAAGGAGGCCTCCTGGCCACAGTTGTCTAGTTGGAGCCGCAAGAAGACTCAGTCATGCGGGGGGTGGAGAAGTCCAGGACCCTCAGGCAGGGCTGCCGAGAGGCTGGGGGGCTCAGGGGACAAAATGGCCAGGGCACTGTTCAGCGGGCGTGCCCACAGAGGCCAGCACGTCATGTGGCTACTTTTCATATGATGCACGTGAAGCTGCCCTATACTGAGTCAGACCCCTGGGGTCCCTCAAGGTCAGTACTGCCTACTCGGACTGGCAGGGGCTCTCCCGGGTCTCAGGCAGAGAGAGGCCTTTCCCATCACCTCCAGCCTGGTCCTTTTTAACTGGAGATGCCGGGGATTGAACCTGGGACCTTCTGCGTGCCAAGCAGAGGCTCTGCCACTGAGCCAGGGTCTCGGGTCAAGGTCTTTCCCATCACCTCCTGCCTGGTCCTCTGAACTGGAGATGGCGGGGATTGAACCTGGGACCTTCTGCGTGCCAAGCAGAGGCTCTGCCACTGAGCCACGGCCCATCACCTAATGCAGTGCTTCATACATGAACACACACAAAGCTGCTTTATACAGAATCAGCCCATCAAGGTCAGTATTGTCTGCGCAGACTGGCAGCAGCTTCCCAGGGTCTCGGGCTGAGGTCTTTCGCATCACCTCCTGCCTGATATTTTTAATGGGAGATGCTGGGGACTGAACCTGGGGCCTTCTGCATGCCAGGCAGAAGCTCCACCTCGTAGCCACAGCCCCTTCTTTACAGCTCTCCAGGGTCTCAGGCAGAGAAAGGCCTTTCCCATCACCTCTGGCCTCGTCCTCTGAACTGGAGATGCCTCTGGGGATTGAACCTGGGACCTTCTGGGTGCCAAGCAGGAGCTCAGTCACTGAGCCACGGCCCCTCCCCTAAAATGTCTGGGTTCCGTGAGCAAGGTCTAAAGGGCTCTTTGTGTGTCTGGTCTGCGGCAATGTTCCCTCTAAGCTGTGGATTCTTGTGAGCAAAAATTCTTCTTTGTGAGCCACTGGCACTAAAGTTGTGAGCGAGCAATGTGGCTACTGCATAAATTAGTTTGCTCTGGAGCCGTCCTTCCTGAGCTAAGACAAAAATGTGTGAGCTGGAGGCTAAAAAACTGTGAGCTGGCTCACACCAACTCAGCTTAGAGGAAACACTGGTCTGCGGCAGCTCTCAGTGGTCCTGCCATCTGTTACGACTGGTTCCAGGTACAGAGGAGGACAGCCAATGTTTGCTCTTCCAGTCTAATCCCTGAGAATACTTTTTAATATATATTTTTTAAAAAACTCATTTCCAGTTGTCATCATCATTGTGTTATCTTTGATAGCAGGCAGGTAAGAGTTACGATACAAGCAAGATGTTCTCTAAGTGCGAACAGGTGCCTACTCAAAGATCTCCCCACCCAAATCTCCAGCTGGCACAAGGGTGTTAAGGGCTATCCCACAGTACAGAATAAATCAAGATGGCTTTGGAATAACCGCCTTAAGAGTGAACCAGACAGAAGAGAGGTTAAGAAGGAGGGTCTCGTTACTTGAGATGTGAAATGCGAGCTGGGGTTGCATTGCATCCATCATGAGACCTCGAGTGTGCAGGTGACCAACTCTTGGGAAACGGAAGCTGAGTGCCACTGAGTTTGTGGCTCTCTTGACACCCTCCACCAGGCGCCATCCTGGCTCCCTTCCCTGGTTTTTCTGCAGATTATCATCTTTTAAAGATTCGTCTGGATAATGACCAAAGGCTCACGGGAGCTTGCTGTGAACGATATTTCAGCAGCTTTGGAAAATCCTGCTACCGTTCCGGAGCCTCCTGGCTAGATCTGTATCCTGGATTTTAATTATAAAAAATTTAAAGTAGTTGGATCAATCTAATGCTTACCTACTTTGCATGTTTTACTTCCACTACCTTTATTTATATGAGATGTATTTAACATGTCTTAGGCCCCGGTCACATGGGCCAGATAACGCGGGGGTGAGGCGTGGCTGTTTGCCCCGGAACAGCCCGATCACACGTCCCGTGGTTACACCGTTAGGTGCCGATCACACGGCTATCCTGAAGTGCGGCAAAGAAGCGGTGCGGTGCGATCACACCAGCAATCGCTAGGCATCGTTTCCGTGGCAAACGGGATTTATTTTCTCACCGAAGTTTGTGCATGCGCATGATTGAGCAAGCGCATCCTGTGGAGACTTTAAAAAACCCCATCCAGTTTGCGACAGGACATGGACGGGAGCTGTATGCCACGGGATTCGAGCGGAAACGCGATCAGATGCCCGCCGGAAACGAGTATATTGTATACAGTAGTTTTTTACTCTGCATCTTCGGCGGGAAGCCGCGGGTGCACTAAGCTTCCCAGACGTTGCGGTGTGATCGCTCACCGAAAATCCGCCTATCATCCATGTCTTTAGCATTGCAACTTCTCCGTGTGAACGGGACCTTAATTTAGTTTCTATTCTCCCCCTTCTTTCTCTCTATTCTTCTCCTTCACACAGTCGCTTTTGACGGCCTTTCTTGCCATTTGCTAACTTCCGTCACCTGCGTCCTCCCACTGAGGTCTGCTCCCTTCTCCCGTGTGTGTGCCAGTTATGTCCTTTCGATGCTAAGGGCTGGAATGCCCAAAGGCAGAGGCCAGCAGGGTGTGTCTGCATGGGAAGGGGGTGCTGAAGGAAGCCCATCCTGTGTTTGAAGAGTCTCCCACAACACCGTTTGTTGCCAGTAAGTATCTACATTCTTAACCATTCCCTCTTATTGCTGTCTCCTTTCCTGGGCTTTTTTTTTTTTAATGCATTACCAACTGCTGGTATTTTTGGAAGATTTTCTAACACGCCACATTGTCAAAGAAATGTTCCCTGTGGTCTTGAGGTGCCTGAAACCCCAACACACTTTTCTAGTTTGGTGTCGTGGTTAGGAGCGCAGACTCTAATCTGGAAGAAGTGGGTTTGAGTCCCCACTTCTCCACGTGCAGCTGCTTGTGTGACCTTGGGTCAGTCACAAGTTCTCTCAGAGCTGTTCTCTCAGGAGCAGTTCTCAAAAGAGCTCTCTCAGCCCCACCTGCCTCACAGGGGGTGTCTGTTGTGGGGAGGGGGAGAGAAAGGAGATGGTAAGCTGCTCTGAGGCTCCTTTGGTTACTGAAGGGTGTGAAATAAATCCAATCTCTTCTTCTTCTTCTCATGCAAGTTCTATGGCAGTTTAAGAGATTCTCTGATAACCCCCTTTCTTCTAACCTTTCCCAAGCACTTGGAGGACTCCCATTTGCTTAATCTTCTGTCTGGAAATGAAAATCACATATCTCTGGCAGTTACCAAATATCTCTGGGCCGCACTAAAAATCCAGACTACTGCTATGAAGTCGGTGCTTAGTGAAATACGCAGTCATCCTGTTACTATTTTAATCCAATATCTAAAATTATGTCTTTAATATTTACCTTTCCCTAAAGTGCTGAATGTTTCTTTTTTAACTTCTTATGTATTTCAGTTGTGGTTATATTATTTTGTCTAAAAGCCTATGTGCTATGTAGACTTCCACGAAAAAATGAACAAATGTTTGAAATGTAGAATCAGCAAAACTGGATTTCAGTTGCAACTTCTTGGCTCAGCTAAGAAATGGGGCTACTGCCTAACTTGGAGCACTGGGTTTCGGATCACAACAACCGCAAAAGGGTCCTGGTGGGGAATCACATTTAGCATGACAGGTAAAAACAAAACAAAACCCACAGGTAAAAACATTACAGGGTTAAACAAGACTTGGTTCAAAGTCCGAGGCCCTTTTTCTTGTTGGGTCCCACCCAAATTCCCTTAAGAAATACATTTTTTTTTTTACAAATCTTATAAAAACAGACCAGGCAAAAGGACACTTTTGTGACATTTTATAAATACACTACACAGGAAGAATTAAATATGTGCCAGCACATGGGACCTGTCCTGGATAGGCGTTACATCTTGTTTTCCTCAAAGAGAATCTGAGCGTAGACGGTCATTGTCGGAATCCCTTTTTCCTTCTGGAAGGGTTTGATGAGTTCCAGTTCAGCATAGGTCAAATTCTCCTCTGCAATTTTGGGCTACAAAATAAAATAAGACAAGGATCCATACGCAGGAATTTGGCAGGCTCCCTTTTCGCACACAAAAACATGAGTATGTGGACGCACGCAAAGCTGCCATATACAGAATCAGACCGTCCATCAAGGTCAGTATTGTCTACTCGGACTGGCAGCAGCTCTCCAGGGTCTCAGGCAACGAGAGGTCTTTCACATCACCTCCTATTTGGTTCTTTTAACTGAAGGCGCCAGGGATTGAACCTGGGACCTTCTGAATGCCAGGCGGATGTCCTACGACTGAGCCACAGCCCCTCCCATGTGACTCAAGAACAAGGGTAGGACCCGCCTAAACTGTAGGTCATGCAGACAGATCCCTGTCCCCCCAATGACAATGCCTTCGCTACTCTAACCAGTTACTAAACTACAGAAAAACCTGGTTGAGGGTGGGAGGAGATGATACACTCAAATCAAAACAAGGGTCTAGTTCACAAGTTCAGAGCCCATGTGGCTCCTGTAGGACCATGAATGAGAAAGAAGCACTAAGTACAATGCAGCATCCCGGCATAGGCGTAGAGTACGGGGGGGCTCGGGGGCTGGGGCACCTCCTGAAATTTTCCAGGGCGACTGAGCCCCCTCCGGGGTCAACCAGTGCCAGCCAATACTGAGTCCAAAACATACCTGCTGCTTCCTCCTTCCTTCTAGAGTTGCAGGTCGTTCCCCAGCCTCTCCTATCTCCTGCTTGGGAGAGGACAGAAAGAAAGCCTTCCTTTGATGGGCTGAGGGCTCCACCCCCTCCTCCCCTGGGGAGGGAGGGAGGGGGAGGAAAAGAGCCAGAGAGTGGGAGGGAAAGTGGGAGTCCAGGAGTCCTTTTAGGAAGACTAGCATGCCAGAGAGGGGGGGGGGAGGGAGAGGGTAAGAGTCAGTGCCAGCAACGTTTTTGTTTGCCTGCAGACTTCTTTGGGGGAGGGGAGATGCTGAAGAGAGCATGCCAGAGAGCCTTTTCCATTTCTAACAGAATGGGGAGGGGAAGAAACCTAACAGTACGGCTTGCATTCCTTATTAGTGAAAGGGAGCAAGAGTCCAGCAGCACAAAGTCTCTCACTTCATCAGACACAGCTAGAATGGGAGTCCCTCTGTCTTGGAGAGTGAAGTGATTTCAGATGCCAAATGACAATAGCAGGCATTGTTAATGAGAGAAACAACCTAGGTCTCAGTTCAGTCCAGGAGTCTGCATTGTCTTGAGCTTCATGATCAGTTGCAATTCAGCCATCTCTCTTTCTGATCTCCCTTTGAAATTCCTTTGTAAGAGAACTGCTACTGCTAGGTCAGCGACTGAATGCCCTGGAACGTTAAAATGTCCCCCCACTGGTTTTTGAATGTTGTGGTTTGTAATAGCAGTAGAAAAAGGTCCAGTAGCACCTTTAAAGACTAACAAAATTGTGGTAGGGTATGTGCTTTTGTGAGTCACTGCTCACTTCCTCAGACATATTTCCATTTATTCTTTGCATCCTCCTGGACTGAATCCTCTTGTACCAAATTGAGAGCTAGGTTTTCTGTCTCATTACCAGTGCTGATATCTCTACTCCTACTACCCCTCTGCATATCACACCCAATCCGATCAAGCTGGCTATTGCCATTCAGCATCTGAAATAATCTTTATAAAGTTTATATCTCTGGTACCTTGTGTTACATTTTATGGCACACATGGCCTGGCCCGACAAAGTGGCATTTATGTCAGACATTGAGTTGATACTGGGTCTTCAACTGGCAAAATGGGCTCTAACCTTGTTGATCATGAAGAGCTACTGGACTGAAGAACCTGTCCACCGTCTGTGGGGGTCTTACCGGCAAGACCAAGGTAAGGAAGCAAAGGTTGATTTTATGAAAATATGCATCTGCACCACTTGTCTGAATGCCAAATTTCACTCAAAGCAGTTTACGAAATAAAAGTCACAGAATATTTAAAACACACACACACACAACGAAAACACCTTCCTGAAAATGCCGAGTCAGCCATTCGAAAGAGCAGCCAGAAGTATTTGAAATTCATATTCAGAACTCCCTCGGGTAGAATTCCGAACTGCAGACATCACGCCAGTTAGAGGACTGAATTTGCTGGCTGGGTAGATGCTCACTGGTTTCCCCATTTATGAAATGGTGGGCTCTTTGTAGCAATTGTGTTAGCAAGGAAGGAGAGCAAACACACCGTCTGGGCTGCAGATGTCTGGCAGGTCCTACTAGCTGTAAGCAAGGGAGGTGTCCCAGTGCAGGTCTTGGACCAGAGTCTTTGTCCGTGGCCAAGTTGTTCCTGCTAGTCATCCAGGTCAGGGCTGATGTACTTCTCCTGCAGACGGTACGGGTCAGGTTCCTGGTTCAATCAGTTGTCAACACCATAGGAACATAAGAGAAGCCAATGTTGGATCAGGCCAATGGCCCATCCAGTCCAACACTCTGTCACACAGTGGCCAAAAATACTATGTGTCATTGGGAAGTCCAGCAGTGGGGCCAGGACTCTAGGAGCCCTCCCACTGTTGCTCCCGCCCCCCCAAGCACCAAGAAGACAGTGCATCACTTGCCCCAGACCGAGAGTTCCTATCTATATCTTGTGGCTAATAGCCACTGATGGACTTCTGCTCCATAGGTTTATCCAATTTCGTCTTGAAGCTGTCCATGCTTGTAGCCGCCACCACCTCCTGTGGCAGTGAATTCCATGTGTTCATCACTCTTTGGGTGAAGAAAGACTTCCTTTTATCCATTCTAACCCGACCACTCAGCAATTTCATGGAGTGCCCACAAGGAGTTCTTGTATTGTGAGAAAGGGAGAAAAGTACTTCTTTCTCTACCTGCTCTTTCCCATGAATAATCTTATAAACCTCGATCATGTCACCCCTCAGCCGTCGTTTCCCCAAGCTAAATAGCCCCAAGCGTTTGAAGAACGCCAGGTTGGAGAAAGCTAACTTCATTGTGAAGGCCCAGTATGTCCAGCATCATGTTTTGCATCTCTCGCCTCATCTCTTCAACCTCGCCCCTGAACTCCCTACGGAGATGCTCAACTTCAGGGCCCTCCACAACACGGATGCGCTCTGGTTCCTCCTGGAACGAGCACCCGTAGCGCCGTCGTCACACAGAAATCTCTCGGACCAGGAGTCAAGAGCCAGGTGGGCTCAGCCCAGGTGCGGAGAGGCGCCCAGGAGCCTTGGGTCCGTGCCCCACCTTCAGCTCCTTGAGGCTCCGTGGCCTTCACTGGAGCCGCCATGGTCTGTTGCTCCAGCACGGTGCTGCCCACCGTAGTTGTAGGGCTCATCACGTCTGTGGTGCGGGAGGTTGAGGAAGAAAAAGGGAGTCCTAACAATTTGTCAGGTTCCTGGTTCAATCAGTTCTCAGCATCAGCCGGTTTGAAGAAAGCTAACTTTATTGAGACAGTTGATAGATACCATCCTGGACGCATCTGTTGTTAGGACTGAAGTTAAACACGCGAAGGTTGTAGATACAGTGGATTCAAGTAAAGGCACTAAAGATCAGGACCCAACCACCACACGGTATTTGCCGGCCAGAACTAACCATCAGCTCCCCCCCACACTCTGCTTCCCCCATAGGCACATGTTGTTGTTGTTCAGTCGCACAGTCGAGTCCGACTCTCCGCGACCCCATGGACCAGCTCCCGCCAGGCCCGCCTGTCTTCCGCCGTCCTCTGAAGTTGGCTCAATTTCATGTTCGTTGCATCGATGACACTGTCTAACCATCTCATCATCCTTTGCCACCCCCTTCTTCTTTGACCTTCAGTCTTTCCCAGCATCGGGGTCTTCTTCTCCAGTGAGTGCTCCCTTCTCATTGGGTGGCCAAAGTCTTTGAGCTTCAGTTTCATTATATGGCCTTCCAGGGAACAGTCAGGGTTGATTTCTTTTAGGATTGACCGATTTGATCTTCTTGCAGTCCAAGGGACTCTTCACTTTCTGCCATTAGAGTGGTATCGTCTGCATATCTGAGGTTGTTGATCTTTACGTAGTAAGGACAACAAGATCACAGACATTTGAGAAGTCAGGACATTTGGCATCGAGAAGGTGACAAGCCCCCCCCCCCACATCAAAGAGAGAGAGAGAGAGAGAGGAACCTCCTCTCCCATTGACAGGCAAGCTGTAAAATGCAAAATGCACAGCGATCCTGACACTATGCCAGGGAGCTGCGGCGGCTTCTGATCCCCGCCTTCTCTA
This sequence comes from Gekko japonicus, assembly GCF_001447785.1. Lineage (NCBI taxonomy): Eukaryota > Metazoa > Chordata > Lepidosauria > Squamata > Gekkonidae > Gekko > Gekko japonicus. The sequence continues at coordinate 150,264 of NW_015160251.1, forward strand.
CAAAACTGCTGGGAAGGAGTGCCAGGGCATCCCTTGGTGGCCCGTTTTGCTGTCCTGATGTGTTTAACAGATGCCAGGGACAGAGGCCCAAAGGACATGTCACGCTAAGTCCTGTGTTGTTTCTCTTCTTTCTTTCACAAGCCAAACGGTGTCACGGAGGCCGTCCTCTCAAGTGAAAGGCCAGTGTTTGGAAGAGGAGCTTCTCACCCTCATTGTCCTTTGGCATTCCCCCCCCCCCTGCTGAAACGACCCCTCTCCAGCCTGCCGCTTTTTTTCTCCCAAGAAAGACGACATGGGCAACCTAAAGCGAACCCGCTGCCTGCAGCCTTCCGGTGTCTCCTGTGTCAATTTGTCACTCTCTCGGTGCTTGATGACCATAGCCCTGATTTGGGAGCGAGCCACTGCCTCCATGGCTAGGGGCTGTGCTCCAGGGGACATCAAGTGATAACCGCCTGCAGCGACACACGCCGCCCATCGCTTCTTGCTATGCTCAATGCATCATGAATGGGTGGGCACCAACCAGCCCTGTCAACAGCTGTTCGTTAGCGTTGGTCCTCCAGGAGCCAGCTTGGTGTAGTGCTTAGGAGTGCAGACTCTACTCTGGGAGAGCCGGGTTTGATTCCCCCACTCCTCCACATGCAGCTGCTGGTGTGACCTTGGGTCAGTCACAAGTCCTTTCAGAGCTGTTCTCTCATGAGCCGTTTCTGTCGGAGCTCTCTGAGCCCCACTTACCCCACAGGGTGTCGGCTGTGGGGAGGGGAAGGAGATTGTCAGCCGCTCTGAGACTCCCTTGGGTAGTGCAGGGCCATGGGGTGTAAACCCAATCCCTTCTCCTTCTCCTTCAAAGCTCCAGTTCTGCTGCCCTCCTCTCCCCCAGATCTCCTTTCCCCCTTAAAGACAGCCAACTTGTTCTTCCTGGGCTGCCTCACATGGTCTGTTCCCAACTCCTCAGCGCTCTTCTTCCCTCACCTGAGCCCTCACCTGTACTGAAACCTCCTCTGCCTCGTAGACTGAAGACACTTCCGTGCAGGGCTCTTTTGGTAGAAAAAGCCCAGCAGGAACTCATTAGCATAACAGGCCACACCCAACAGCAGACACTCATTAGCATATTGGGCCACACCCTTGACAGCACAGCTCATTAGCACATTAGGATGCACCCCCATGTTACCAGAAGTGTGGTCATCCAGCCACACCCACCTTTTGCTTGTTATTCTGTTTACCTTGTTTGTGGTCAAAACCCAGGGCCTTTTTTTGTAGCAGGAACTCCTTTGCATGTTAGGCCACACACCCCTAATGTAGCCAATCCTAATGAGTTCCTGCTGTTGGGTGTGGCCTATTATGCTAATGAGTTCCTGCTGGGCGTGGCCAACTTGGGAGCCAGCCGGAACTCCGTTCCTGTGCGTTCCTGCCCCAAAATAGCCCTGCTTCCGTGCATCGGGGCTTCTTCAGACGGCAAACGGGGAGCTCAGTGCCTGCAGAAGGCTGAAGGTTCGATTCCTGGCACCTCCAGTTAAAAGGCTGACGTAGCAGGGGATGTGAAAAACTTCTCTACCTGTGAGCCCAGAGAGCTGCTGCCGGTTTGGGTAGATGAGACTGACTCTGACGCACGGACTGGCATTCTGGCTCAGTGCAAGGCATCCTCATGGGTGTTCTTGCTCCTCTGCAAAAATAAGGTTCCAGGACACAGGGACATGCTAAGGAAAAAGACTAGGCAGGAATCCTGTTCCTAAACATGCTAATTTTCTGGATTTCCCAAAAAGCTTTTGTAAAGCAGAAGATTTTTTTTAAGGGTATGGCAGAACATTCTTTGTTTGCGTGAGCTGTGGCTGGCGGCCACTCACGAGACTGCGAGAGCCCTGCACCTGACCAAGGGTGGTGGAATAGGGCTGGCTGGTGGACTGGCTCTCAGAACTCCAGTCTCTGAATGCTGGTTGCCTTCAGCACCCACCACTAACTCAACTCATCTGTTCACACCAAACAAAACCGGCTCCTTCCCCGTTCTCCCCACTTTAATTACATTTCTCACTTCAATTTCATTAAAAAAAAACCTACCTTGACTCCTACAATGGCCCCGTAACACCCTGCTCATGTAAATTTTAGAGCTAAGATTTATGAAATCATATTGTCCAGGTGCATTATTACATTATCTAGAAATTGCATTGTTTTCTAGGGTAGATTATCTCCTTATTCCTACTTTATTCTATTAAGTTTGGATATGAAAAATAACACTCGATTCCTCCAATACAGGTCACTGGCCAGCAATGGCTGATGTGTTAGTTTCATACATTTTTATGATGTTCCTATAGTAAACATAATTTAATAACGCCAAAACACACTAAATAAATAATTGCATCTAGAAAAGCAATAAAAGCAAATAAAATTAGTACTTTCATAAGTGGGAAAGGTACTTCAATTACTGCTACCAGCAATAGCGCTCCATAAAATGTGTAGAATAATTTCCCTTATGCATATTTCCAGTATGTAATAATTTGATTGAAAATATGAAGAAACACACAGGAGGTTCAGAATTGTGGAGCGCACAGAGTTCTCAACAAAGGATGTGTAATAACTGAGCATAGACCATGCCACTCTCCCCAGCCTTTCTTTCCAGGCAGAATTCAGAAGCAGGGTGGGAAAGTTGTGCGCACGGGTGTTCAACTATATTGGGGTGAGTTTGTGTCGTTGAAAACAGCGCCTCTAGTGAGAAATTAAGAGAAACTTGGTCCATAAAGAGGGGACAGCCTCTTTCCTGAACAGTATTCCTTCCTGGACACTAAAGAACTGCAACTGAAACAAAAAAACACAGTGGGAAAGAAAGTGGGAAAGAAAGTATAAAATTTGCCCAGCACTTTATTTCCCACTGTGCTTTTTGTTTCAGTTGCAGTTCTTTAGTGTCCAGGAAGGAATAATCTGGGTGTCCCCGGGGCCTGACGCCCAGATTAGCTATGGCCCTAGGAGTCCACGTGGAGAAGAGTTTGAAAAGGGGGCTGTTCCTTAAGGTTTGAAACTTTCCCCCTCACCATAGAGAACAATGGAGGGGATAGGGGCAACCTGTTTGAGGGCCCGTAGAGTTGCACCCCCTGGTCCAATGCTCTTGAAACTTGGTTGGTATCTTGGGGAGAAGCTCCAGCAGCTACCCTGTGAGTTTGGAGCCTCTCCTTCAAACCCCCTCCCCTCCATTCCCCAGAATATACCCTATGTTTTCATCATTGATTTCAATGGCCCATAGGATATAATGGGGCTGAAACTGACATTCGGCTGGCCAAAAGACTCCTGAATCCGCTCCTACTGCCGAAATTGACATGCAGGAGTCTTTATGCGGGCCGAAATTGATTCTGCCCGATTCGGTGGAATCCGAATCCGGCCGAATTTTTATTTATTTTTTGCACACCCCTACTTGACAGACTGGGGGGGGGGGCGGTCTGATTCAGTCGAAGGCAGCTTCATGCGTGTTCATGGGCATGTCCACCACACTCACCTTGGAGTCCTGCTTGTGGTCACACAAAAGAAAGGGGGGGGGGAGCTAATGAATTTCGAGGAAAAGACCATCCTTCATGGGCTTACTCACCAGCAGGACTTTCCTTTGTGGTTTCAGGAGCTTAGGCTTTGGGAAAGTGTTGGATATTGGTGCTGTGAAGAAGAAGAAGAAGAGGACAAACGGAAATTACTTTTTTCCTCTTGGTCGCGGAGCTGCGGGGGCTCAAGTGGTTAAGACGCTGAACTGCAGGCTGTGGAAGGTCAGTAGTTCAGCAGTTCGAGACCCGAGTGTGCCGCATGATGGAGTGAGCTCCCATCTCTAGTTCCAGCTCCTGCCAACCCAGCCGTTCGAAAGCAAGACATTGCAAGTAGATAAATAGGTACCACTTTGGTGGGAAGGTAACAGTGTTCCGTGCACCTTGGTGTTCAGTCATGCCGGCCACATGACCACGGAAACGTCTTCGGACAGTGCTGGCTCTTCGGCTTGAGAATGGAGATGAGCACCGCAACCCTAGAGTCGGACACGACTGGCTTTCGAGCAAGGGAACCTTTACCTTTACCTGAGCTTCTCAGCTACACAGTGGGTTTTGTTATACATATTAGATTCCTAATATGAGAAGAAAGTACTCAATTTTGGATGGACTATTTGGTCCAACTGTTTTTCTGTTAAATACAATAAAATATAGATCTTCCTCCTCATTTGACTTCATTTTTTGACATGGAATCTAATATGTACAACAGTTTGGTGCACAACACAAAGGAGGAGACGGGAGGCGAACTGCGCCCCAGGTCAAACCATGGCCTGTGCTGAGGAATGCGCTGCCTTGGCTAGTAAAATACTTCATCTGCTATAGAGAGCAGGATTTCCCGGCCATGGATGCGTCACGCCGGCACACTGAAGCAGTCTTACACAAAACTGGGGCTGGCCAAAAACGTAGGAAACAGCAGATGGGGACGTGCGTTCCGAAATGCGTCCGAAACAGGCCTACTGGCACAAATTCCTAGCTGGCGAAGGAACAGCCGGTGCAAACAGGTGTTGTGACAGTGTGCTTCCTGTCTCTGGGTCAGCTGCCGGAGTGGCACCTTCCCAAAACCGACCATGACTATCAGCTGATTGACATGGGAGGGTGGATATAGTTAATTCTTTTACCTAGGAAACACGTGTACTCTCTCTCCAGACCTGCTGGAGGCAGCTGGGTGGCCCCCTTCTTGCCTCCGGGGTCACGGCAAACATTACTGTCTTCCTACTCTGACACATTTAGTGGCCTCCCAACCAGCAAACCCGGGGCAGGAAAACACGCTCTGATTCAGACATTCGGCAGCCCGCGTGGGGCTGCCTCCAGAACCAGGCAGCAATGAAGACTGTAGACACTGAAGCTGCCATGTGGGAAGGCTAGCCATAGAAGAACACAGAAACACAGAGCTGTGGAAGGGACCTCATCTAGTCCAACACCCACCCACCCCCGGACGACACAGGAAATTCACAACTACCTCGGTGACCCCTGCTCTATGCCCAGAGGAAGGCAAAACACCTCCAGGATCCCTGGGCCAATCCGGCCTGGAGGAACATTTCTTCCTGACCCCACAGTGGTGCTTGGCACTACCCTGGCTATATTTTTAAAAAGGCTCAATGAGAGCGAAGCATTGGCTGATACCTCCCTGCCCTCCCTCTTGTGACCTGCCTGAGTTCATAGAATCCGCACTGCTGTCGGATGGCCATCCAGCCTCTGCTTGAAAACCTCCGCAGAAGGAGGAGGCTGAAGTTGGTTCCTTATTCGCACTTCCTTATTCATTCCTTATTCGTTACTTATTCGTGTAGTCAGAACCACTAGGGAGAGTGAGTTGGAAAGCTCTGGACCCCAAAATAAGGTCTGGACCACCACGTATCACATACCCCCACATTCACAGGACTCTCCCCTTCAAGGGGACACATTCAGAACCGGTGTTTGGACCGGGCATCACAGTATGTCACCTTGCAGGGCCCAGTCCCCAGAGTGTAGGGATGTGTCATTTGGGGTGGTCACAAGATTATTTTGGGGTGCAGCCTGGCTCCAGTGTCTGCCTGTGTGACTGTCCTGGGGGCACTGCACTTTGGAGCAGCTGGCACCGGAACCGCACTTTGGACCAGCACACAGAATGTGTCCCCTCGAAGGGGAGAGTCCTGTGAATGTGGGGGTATATGATATGTGGTGGTCCAGACCTTATTTTGGGGTTCAGAGCTTTCCAACTCACTCTCCCTAGTGTTTCTGACTACACGAATAAGTAACGAATAAGGAATGAATAAGGAATGAATAAGGAAGTGCGAATAAGGAACCAACTTCAGCCTCCTCACAGAAGGAGAGCCCACCACCCGCTCCCAACCGAGGAAGCCAGTTCCATGGAGGCAACTGCTGTGATCTATGCCGTTTTGAGGGCTTGAAAGGAAGCCTTATGCACGCACAGCAAAAATGCAAACCAAGAACCATGCTGATCAAACAGTGCCCTCGCCTGGGGTTAGTTTCAGGGCAGTGAATACAAACCACATTACCAGTGTTCCCTCTAAGCTGAGTTAGGGTGAGCTGGCTCACAGTTTTTTAGCCTTCGGCTCGCACATTTTTGTCTTAGCTCAGGAAGGGAGGGGCTCCAGAGCAGACTAATTTATGCAGCAGCCAAATCGTTAACTCACAACTTTAATGCCAGTAGCCCACAAAATAGAATTTGTGCTCACAGGACTCCACAGCTTATAGGGAACACTGCCCATTACCCAGCCCAGATCGAGGGCAAAAAGCTCCGCCGGTTCCAGCACCAGAAAACAGCTCTGCCCCTCCTCTTCTGCCTATCCCCCTTTTCGGTGAAAACAAAAGGTCAAATCATGATCCTCCAAACTTGTCATTTCACAGCCAGTCAGTAACAGGAGAATGCTGGCGCCGCCCCATCCGCTGATACTGCTAGTCATATCCCGGAGTCCAAGGAGAAGGATTTTAGTTTCCACAAACCATGGACCATTTGCTTTCTAGGCCAGTTTTAAGCAGGACAATTAGTTTCCTAATACATCACAGGTAATTAGAACGAAGTAATAAATGTCAGACAAGGGAACGGTCCCTTCTGGAGGTTTCCTCTGCAAGTGACCCAGCTCGCCGCCCCCCTTGTCAGCTGACAAGGCTAGTAGCCCGGATGTTCAGTTTTCATAGCTAGTAGAAGTTTAGAGATGCCTCTCATTGGGTGCGTTCAGACGGGGGCTTTACAACGGTATAGGTGCCAGTTGCAATCGGTGTACTTACCGGCGTTCAAACTGAGCACATCTGCCTCCTGTCCCTAACTGTTGTAAAGCCCTTTACACCGTTGCACTCTGCCACTAGGTCCCCAAGTGGTGGTATCCTGAGTACAACGGTTGTAAACACTGTACCTCACCGTCTGATCGCTCTCCACCGTTGCACAGCTACTTCTGTTCGGAAGCCTGAGGCTTCCGATTTTCGCCCGCCATTTTTTTTAAAGGACGGCGATATGCGCTTGGGCGAAGCTTCGCCCGGCCGTTTGTATTAAAAAAAAGAGAAAAGAGCCTTACTGTAGCGTTTTGGAGGCGTCCGGGACCTCTGGGAGGCTACTGTGCTCTTTAAACTTTAAAGGTAAGTCCTTACCTTTAAAGTTTAAATGTACGACAGGGGTTTTTGCACATGCGTGAAGATCGCCATTCTATGGATGGCTGCCTATGCGCATGCTCAAACTAAGTTAAAAAAAACAAACTGAAGACGAGTGTGGACGGGCGTATTGCGATGGGTTCCGCTGTGAGGGAGGGAAGTGTGATCGTGTTTCTGCCGGCATAAACTGCACCGGTTCCAACCAGTACAGTTTATGCCGGCAGAAACGCCCCGTCTGAACGCACCCATTAAGTGATGGAATGGCAGGTTTAAACCGGTTGAACCCCTCCCTGGCAGTCTTTAGTCAGCGGCTGGACAAACCCTTGTCAGGGATGCTCTAGGCTGATCCTGCATTGAGCAGGGGGGGTTGGACTAGAGGGCCTCTAGGAACCCTTCCAGCTCTGGGATTCTGGGATTCTATGAACCTGTCAGGCCCCAGTTCCAGAGTTCACAGAAAGCAAACAAGGTGGCCTTGAACAGTCACTGTTCATTGACCAAACTTACCCCCAACAGGGTTTCTACCAGTGTTCCCTCTAAGCTGTTAGTGTGAGCCAGCTCACAGTTTTTTAGCCTCCGGCTCACACATATTTGTCTTCGCTCAGGAAGGAGGGCTCCAGGGCAAACTAGTTTATGCAGCTTATGCCAAATCACTCGCTCACAATTTTAACGCCAGTCACTCACAGAGTAGAATTTTTGCTCACAAGACTCCACAGCTCAGAGGGAACATTGGTTTCTACCCGTCCGTTCACTTCACTGCTGTCCCGCCTTTCTCCCCAATGGGGACCCAAAGAGGCCGGCCTCCTTCTCCTCTCCACCATTTTATCCACACAACAACCCTGCGAGGTAGGTCCGGCTGAGAGGGAGTGACTGGGCCAAGGTCACCCAGCAGAGTTCCATGGCACCAGTGGGGATTCGAACCTGGGTCTCGCAGATCTCAGCCTGACACCCTAACCACTACACCACATGCTATGAAAATAATACAGGGGGAAACCCCACTCATGCCACCCCAGGCTCCTCTGAGGAAAAACAGGATACACGCGTAATAACAAATCACCTGATGGTCTTATGACCATCAGCAAACGTTGAGACAGGGCCAGTCACCAATGGGACAAGGTTTCTTCATACCCAGGCACACAGGAACATACTAGCTCACATCTCTCTCTCTCTCTCTCTCTGGACCTTTTAAGGCACATCTATGCGTGGCGGCTACCACAGACCTTTGGCCGGAATGGCGGGAGGCTGATCCACTTTCTCCTTCTTCCTTTTAACTTTTATGGGCTCCGCTGGAGACAAGCTGGTCACGCCATTGCCCGGTTCCCCTAAGCTACAAAGGAAAAGAGAACCCGGTGAAGGAAGCAGGCGGGTAGAAGAGTCAGGCAGAATAACTTGCCCAGGATGCTGGAAGTCTAAGTTCTCAAAGGCATTCCTCTTCTGAAGGTTTCATCTGCATCTGTGTCAGCAGCAGAGCTATTTCTGGGCAGGAACGCACAGGTACAGAGTTCCGGCTGGCTCCCAAGTTGGCCACGCCCATCAGGAACTCATTAGCATAATAGGCCACACCCAACAGCAGAAACTCATTAGGA
>NW_015160251.1:159254-220736 GCF_001447785.1 Gekko japonicus
GGGAAGCAGATCCAGAATCCAACTGCTTATTTCTTATTCATTTCAAGCGTTTTCCATCCGCAAAAGTTGGAATGGATTTCATTTGTTCACTCCATTGATAATAGAGAATCCGGATGACATTGCTAGCTCATTGTATTCCACCGTTTCCTGTGCAATTTTCCATCTTTCTTCAGATCTTATTAGTGGCCATTTTTTGAACTTAAAATGCAGTTCCAGTGCCAGGCTGTGGACTGGCAAAATGCTACAAAGGCAGGGGGAGGGGGAGGCCACGGTCCCTTTAAATTTCCCTCCATACCTCGGGCAGCTTCTGCTTCTGAGCGTAATCAGCTGCTTCCTGTTAACTGGAAAGGTTCCTCCTGAATCAGCACTTCCTGTTCCCTGTGAGGGGAATTTTTAATGCTATTTGCAACTCAAACCATTGCTTCTTACTTTGTTTCTATTATTTGTCATGATTTTAATGCATAATTGCGATCACGGGAAGTAAAAGGGAAAAAATGAAAAGCAATTTTTAAAGACGTTGTGATGGCTACAAAAAGCAATAAAACACACACACACACCCCGCCAGTAATCAAGGGGCAATTCAGGACTGCCACAGTCATATAAGAATGAGCAGGTATTGACTAGGGATGGGCACAGACTGGGAAAATGGTGGTTTGTGGTGGCTGGTTTGATTACACAAACCACGAACTTTCAGGAACTTTCCCCATTTCCCAAACCGGTTTGTGGTTTGTAAGGTTTGTGAGTTCGAGAGGTGGTAGAACAGCCCCCTCCTGAGTTACAGAGGCCAAATGCACGGGGAGGCTTCAGCAGGCTCTCTTCCACCCACCCTCCAAATTTGGCGAACATTGAGTTTGGGATGTCTGAGTTGTAGCCCCCCCAAAGCAGGTGCCCCCAGGAAAGCTGAGCTCTAGCCTCCCCTCAAATCAGCCACGCAGCAAGCAATTCTTCCCAACTCCCTCTCACATGACGACTAACTCCTCTCTCTTCCTGCTGCAAAGTGAAAGGGTGTGGTTTATATACACAACCTGCTCCCATAGAGCAGAATGGGAGGTCCGCGGTTGGCTTCCAGAGCTGCCAATCAAGCTATGGACAACTGCTATGGGTTTTTCTAGGACTCTCCACAAGTCCACCCCCAGCATTGCCTAGGAACTGAATAAATCAGTGCCAGGCTGTCTGGAGATCGAACCGCTCGCCAAATGAACCTCCACGGAAAAAAGGTGGTTCGTTTTTGGATTCGGGAATGACGCGACCAAATGACGCGACCAACCAGCCTGGTTCGTGCTTGAACCACGGTTCATTTCTCAGTTTGTGCCCGTACCTAATATTGACTAATTAAGAATGCTATACCAGATGAAGAAAGTCAAAATTTAAAGAAGTGGGGCAGGGAGAAGGAGGACCTTGTCAAATGAGACTTTTGAGTAAACATATAGTAGGATCTTAGCTTTGGGGAATTGCATTGCCTAATTTTAACGAGGAACGTAGACCATGGCCACAAAAGCATCTTATTTCTTACCTAGAGAAAGCCAATCCTGAAGATGAATCCCAAAGCCCCACCTGGTCCATTACTCAGAAAATGGCAGCCGAACAACTGACAGATTGCATGGTTCAGGGAGAATTTAATTGTGACAGAAAAGGCTGCTATAAGCCATTTTCTTGGTGATTCCAGGTGGTACCAGCTAAAGAGACTGGAAGGGACTCTCCAAAAGCTCCCCCCCCCCTTGCTTAAAATGGAAAACAAGTAAAACAGCCTGAATGACTGATTGAGAGAAAGAGAGTCAAATGAAATGAATGTTTCCACCCATAATTTATTTATTTATTATTTATTTTATTACATTTATACCCCGCCCTCCCCGTGAACATCATAAGAGAAACGTGTTTTCCTACCTGTTCTGGGAACACCTCACCAAGTAATGTTTTCCTGTGGGAAATGGGGGGGGGGGGTGTAGGGGAGAGGAAAGAACAGAGAAATAAACGTATCAGGAAATGTCCTGCAAGACGTATCCTCCACATTAAGTCAAATTCCTAGGGGGCAGGCTGACGTCTTTGACCCTCAGAGGCCTGGTAGCGAAGTCTGTGTGTGTTTGGAAGTCAGCAAAAACTCAGCAGTAGAATCTGAAGAAGTCCCCAGGCACCAAGTGGCCCAAAAAACACACAGCACTGCCTCAGACTCCATCAGACACCTCTCCCCCCCCCCGTCCCTCTGGCAGCCACTCTCCAGGGTCTCAAGCAGAGAAAGGCCTCCCACGTCACCTCCCGCCTGGTCCTTTTTAACTGGCGATGCCTCTGGAGACTGAGCCTTGGACCTTCTGCGTGTCAAGCAGGTGCTCTGCCACTGAGACGCGGCCCCTTCCCGTTTTGTGACGTTACAGCATACTGAGTCAGACCGCCAGTCCATCAGTGTCGGTATTCTCCATTCAGACCAGCCGGGGCTCTCCAGGGTCTCAGGCAGCCGTCTTTCCCACTATCTAGCACCTGGTCCTTTCAACTGGAGATGCCACCAGGGACTGAACCTGGGACCTTCTGCATGCCAAGCAGAGGCTCTGCCACTGGGATGCGGCCCCTCTCCAGAAGGAGGACTTCATGCAGGTACAAACATGGGCTGAACTGCATCTCGGGTTTCTCCCCAGGGTTCACGACAGATTTCACCCTCTACCTTAACTCCTCTTCCCCCTTGAGCAGGATCTGAAGATGTGAGCTGTGAATCATGCCTCTAAGGCACCACCAGACTTCTATTTTGCCACAACGGAGTGGTGTAGCTACTTCTTGTATCCCGACCGCAAGTCTTCGTCCCCTCTTTGGCTTGCTGGTGCCTTCACATCTCCCCCAGAAGATGTTGTTTTCAGCAACTGGACTGCCAAGAAGGGCTGCCTACTTTTGTGCTAGGCAAAGCTTCAGGAAACCATTGGGGCCCTACTCAAGAACAGTCTTGCCACGTTGCAGATTTTCTCACAAAACGTAAGGAGGTGGTTTATTTCAACTGATCCCAGGTAATGGGGCTGCTCTCCTTGAGAAGGGAGACCAATAAGCTCCCTTCTTTTCCTTAAAGGACAAACTGCTGCAGGGATCAGAAGGGTCTCCCACAAGACCCTCTTCGCCAGCATCCGCAGCTGAAGGCCAGAACGGAGCCCCTGTGCTAACTAGTCCTGGCCAATGCTCCCGCTAAGCTGTGGAGTCTTGTGAGCAAAAATCCCACTGGCATTAAAGTTGTGATCCAGCAATTTGGCTACTGCATAACTTAGTTTGCTCTGGAGCCATCCTTCCTGAGCTAGGACAAAGATCTGTGAGCTGGAAGCTAAAAAACTGTAAGCTAGCTCACACCAACTCAGCTTAGAAGGAACACTGGTCCTGGCTATGAAGAGAAGGCAGCCTCTGCTCTCTCTCGGCAGCCAGTGTGGTGCCCGGAATGGGCAGAGCCGGGCCCAGAACTCTGCTCCATCATGAAGCTCAGCGGGAAGCATTATAAGCATCCCCGTCTCCCAGCCTCATGTGTCTCACCGGGTTCACCCCCATGCGTGTCACCCTGAATTCCTGGGAAGGAGAGTTTTATTTATGTAGGATGTATTTATATCTTGCTTTTCCACTGAAGGAGGCTTCCAAATAAGAATTAAGGACTAAAAGAGACTTTTGTTGTTCAGTCGCACAGTCGAGTCAGACTCTCCGCGACCCCATGGACCAGATCCTGCCAGGCCCTCCTGTCTTCCGCCGTCCTCTGAAGTTGGCTCAATTTCATGTCCGTTGCATCCACGACACTGTCTAACCATCTCATCCTTTGCCGTCTCCTTCTTTTTCCTTCAATCTTTCCCAGCATCGGGGTCTTCTCCTCCAGTGAGTGCTCCCTTCTCATTGGGTGGCCAAAGTATTTGAGCTTCAGTTTCATTATCTGGTCTTCCAGGGAACAGTCAGGGTTGATTTCTTTTAGGATGGACTGATTCAATCTCCTTGCAGTCCAAGGGACTCTCAAGAGTCTTCTCCAGCACCATAGTTCAAAAGAATCTATTCTTCGGAGCTCGGCCTTCCTTATAGAGCTATAAATATGGTTGGAAGACCCAGGATACAATAGCATGTTTCCACATTGCATTCATTCTCAAAGGAATCACATGACCACCAGCCCACGTCTAGAAACCGAAAATTCAGTGTGGATAATAATTCCATCCACAAAGTTCACCCATCACCCCCTGTGTTGCCACCTGAGTCCAGGAAGAGCTAAACACATGAAGCTGCCCTATACGGAATCAGACCCTCAATCCATCAAGGTCAGTCTTGTCTATGCAGACCAGCAGCGCCTCTCTAGGGTCTCAGGGAGACGTCTTTCCCATCACCAACTGCCTGGTCTGTTAACTGGGGACTAAACCTGGGGCCATCGGCACGCCAAGCAGATGCTCTACCACTGAGCCACACTGACCTGCCAGGATACAAGCTTGTATAGTCTGCAAACTTTCATCAGAGAAAGGGGGACAGTCTATATTCTAGAAACCTTCCTATTCTTTAGAGGATCGTAAGTAACAAGTAAGTAAGCTGGGAAAGATTGAAGGTCAAAGAAGACGGGGGCGGCAAAGGGTGAGATGGTTAGACAGTGTCATCGATGCAACGAACATCAAGTTGAGCAAACTTCAGAGGACGGCAGAAGACAGGAAGGCCTGGCGGGATCTGGTCCATGGGGTCGCGGAGAGTCGGACTCGACTGTGCGACTGAGCAACAAAAGTAACAAGCATGAAATTAAGCCAACTCCGGAGACAGCGGAAGACAGGAAGGCCTGGCGTGATGGGGTCCGTGGGGTCGCGAAGAGTCGGACTCGACTGTGCGACTGAGCAACAACAGCAGCAACAACAAAAGTAACAAACGCTGCAATTCTATGCAGAAAATCAATGGCCTTAGACTGGAGTAACTAAGCAAAGGACTGTGTACCGAGATCACATCTGAACACCGATATTATCTGAAAGTGAAGCGTTATATTTTCTTGGAAGGTCATGCAGTGCTCCAAGCTTGAGAGGAACTTCTGGTTGGGGCGTGCTTCCCCGAACTTTAAAGGCGCTCCACCTCTGCCCGCATTCACCGTGGAAATCGATCAAGGCAGACTTTCCCATTTTTCTCCACTCGGGCCAATGATCCATCCCAATTTACCAGCCCCAACAACCTTCCTTCCTTCTTTCCTCTGGGGCACCCACCCAACCACACGCGCGCCTGACTAGTGATGTTCTCCCATTAGCTAAATACAATACTTGGGGGGGGGGGGTTATATGTGCGCACGTGTGTGTGTGTGTGTGTGTGTGTGTGTGTGTGTGTGCACACATGCACCTGGAAGTCATGGTAACCTCTGGCGACTGACCCCTACTGGGGGCCTGGAGGATATTCAGAGAGGGGGCTGAATCAAGCCTGCCCCCGCCTCCCGACTGCTGGTATTCCAAGGAGGTCTCCCATCCAAGGGCTTGGCAGAGTCGGCCCTGCTTAGCGTCCGAGATCGGGCTTGCTTGGGCTATCCAGGTCAGAGCGAAATACAATACTTTTTGAGAAGCCTCACAACCCCCACCCCACCCCGGCACTGCTGTCAATCACCCCTTCTCCTCCCTGGTCCAAAGCCAGCCCTCCAAAAGCCACGCCGGTCTCTGCCTTCCGCTGTGACTTTACCTCGGGATCGTTTCTTGTTGATCAAGGTCTGGCAGAGAATGACCAGGGTGAAGAGCAGAACACTGACGATGCCTACGGAGCACACGAACACCGCGTAGACGTACATGTCTGGAAGGCAAACAAGGAATGAGAAGATGAAGAGGAGGAGGAGGAGGAGATTGGATTTATACAACGCCCTTCACGTAGGGGGCCATCATAATACTTAAGATTGATAGGCTCTAATCTGGGAGAACTCAGTTTGATTCCCCACTTTTCCACATGCAGCCAGCTGGGTGACCTTGGGTCAGTCACAGCTCTCTCAGAGCTGTTCTCTCAAGAGCAGTTCTCTCAGAGCTCTCTCAGCCCCGCCTACCTCACAGGGTGTCTGGCCAGGTGTCTTTTCTGCTCCTCACCTTCCAGGAGCAGTGACCAAGATGATCTGAGGCATGGCATGGATTGTGAGCTGTCAGTGAGGCCAGGTTAACCAACAGCTGTGCTGGGTTATGTGTTTGCTACCACAGTGGAATCCCGCGGAAGGAGAATAGGAATCGGAGGTCATTTCTATTCCTTCCCCCTCTCCTTCAGAAGAAGAGATTGGATTTATACCCTGCCCTTCACTTCCCGAAGGAGTCTCAGAGCAGTTTACAATCTCCTTTCCCTTCCCCACTACTGACACCCTGTGAGGTAGGTGGGGCTGAGAGAGTTCTTTCGAGGACTGTTCTTTCAAGGACAGCTCTGCCAGAACTATGGCTTGCCCAAGGTCATCCAGCAGCTGCAAGTGGAGGAAGGGGGGCTCAAACCCGGTTCTCCCAGATTAGAGTCCGCGCACTTCACCACTACACCAAACTGGCTTTTGCCTTGGTAGGTTCCCAGGAGGGAAAAAAAACAAAACCCTACAGCTTTTAATTCAAACACAAAAAGCACATGAAGAAGGGGGATAATTATGTATGTTTGTACCATCAAGTCGCAGCCACTTATGGTGATCCAGACAACGGGCTTTCCAGGCAAGTGAGAAGCAGAGGTGGTTGGCCCATGCCTTCCTCTGCAGAGTTATCCTTGGGGGTCCAGTGTTCCCTCTAAGCTGAGTTAGTGTGAGCTAGCTTACAGTTTTTAAGCCTCCAGCTCACACATTTTTGCCTTCGCTCAGGAAGGACGGCCCCAGAGCAAACTAAATTATGCAGTGGCCAAAATGCAGTAGCTCACAGCTTTAATGCCAGTAGCTCACAAAGCAGAATTTTTGCTCACAAGACTCCACAGCTTAGAGGGAGCAACCCTGCTTAGCTTCTGAGATCTGACAAGATTGCTGCCTTTCCTCCCGAGGATGACATTACTGAAGGTCTGTTTCATAAAGGATCCAGCCTTGATCAGAAAGAGAGGCGTGGAAAAAAAGTTAACCGTAACAGGCTTGTAACACTTATAGGAATAACAACAAGCACACAGGGAACACGGTTAAGTTAGATAAACACAGAAAACACCGTGTTGAAATAATACACACAATATTCACATGCACTTATAGCTAAATGTATGTGCTTTTTATACACAACATCAGCTCTAGCATATTGTAAACACTTTCAAACGACAACATCACATTTCAAACACTTTCAGACTAAGTTATATAACACAAAGAGTCTAACTGTCTTCTTCCTGATGGAGGATAAATACCAATGTACAGTTATTTGCACCGAACAATGCAGCAACCTGTTGTACATTTCCCAAGTGATAATCCATCGGGTAAAGCTAGCAGGCAGCTTGTAATTCTCACTGTGATGATTCAGCGTAGCCAGCAAGCCTAGTAGGTGTATTTTCCCATGAGGTGATTCAGCTAGCAAGCAGGCCTAGCAACACGCCTCCCGGGCATAACCTGCGTGTTTCGAACAAATCTTCTTCAGGCATAAATTTTCCTGGAACCACAGCTCTTGAATTTACCCATGCATAAGTCAAACAATGTAAACATGGCTGTTCTGGTTCTTTAGCTATATTTAGCTATAAGTACATGTGAATATTGTGTTTATTATTTCAACACGGTGTTTTCCGTGTTTATTGTAACACTTATAGCCTGATCTGGAGATGAAATTGCATATCGCATACATTCCAAATGCTGCGAATTGTCTATACTTCGATACAGATGTTCACATTCAAATTGAATAGGAGAAAACCTTGTTATTGATATAAAAAACAAAAAAGCATTGTTTGGGAGAAATTCAAAATCTTGGATGTCACTAAATAAAAACTACCAAAGGATCAGAAGGGTCATGTTCAGAAGGGTCATGTTTGTCCCCGACCTCACACAGGCAAGGAAAATAATCCAGAGGCATTCATTTTGCATAACAATTGCTTATTGGAACGCTTCACGAATTTGTGTGTCATCCTTGCGCAGGGGCCAGGCTAATCTTCTCTGCATCGTTCCCGTTTTAGTATCTGTGCTGCCGAAGCGAGCACACAATCGCTTATTGTTCAGTCCAGCCTTTTTCAAATCATACGCTCTGATCCCCAGGGAATTTTCTGCCATATTACAAAACCAGTGAGTCTCTTTCTTTGATGAATGTGCCCCCCCCAACACTTGCATGTCTCCTTTTATAACTTAAGGTGACACTTGATTTCTCTTTTCCTTTTATTACTTCAACTTTTCCTTACCTTAGAAGTTTCCAGATTATTGTCCAACTTAATATATTAAAACCTACTGAGTGTTCATCAAATTGGGCACTCTTTGGTTTCAGCATTTTGGGGGCCACAAACAATCCAGTTTTTCCTCTCTTCTGCGCAGCCACGCCTTCCTTTTTCTCTAGGCTACAGAATCTTCATCTCTTTATTCCCCCTCCCCCTTGCAAAAGGAGATTCCGGAGCTTCAAAGAGCGGCGCACTGTGTGGATCTGCACCTGCATCAGAATTTTGCTTCTTATGAGCTGCGAGAGAGGTCAGCCGCTGCTTCACACGGTTCTTCCTTGCGGGAATGGCGCATATTTAAATACACTTAATGGTAAATGTGGCTCACTAAAAACCACATCTAGTGCAGGTGGCATGGTATAGCCGGATCTCGTGAAATCTCAGATGCTAAACGGGGTCCATTCTTGGAGGGCAGAACCCCAGGGAAGACTCTGCAGAGGAAGGCCAGCCACCTCTGTTTACCTTGAAAGCCCCTTGCTGGAGTTGCCACAAGCACCTCACACACACACACACACAAAAGGACAAGGCTGAATTTTGAAAAACTAATTGCAAACAATGGCAGCTGAAGCTTCTTGCTATTTAAACTAAGAAGCCTTAACTGCCACGGTCTGCAATTAGTTTTTCAGAATTAGACTTAAGAACATAAGAGATGCCAATGTTGGATCAGGCCAAAGGCCCATCCAGTCCAACACTCTGTGTCACACAGTGGCCAGAAATACCAGGGGCCATCAGGAGGTCCAGCAGTGGGGCCAGGACATTAGAAGCCCTCCCACTGTTGACCCCCCCCCCCAAGCACCAAGAATACGGAGCATCCATTGCCCCAGAATCCCTATCTATACCTTGTGGCTAATAGCCACTGATGGACCTCTATTCCATATGCCTATCTAATTCCCTTTTGAAGCAGTCCATGCTTGTAGCCACCACCACTTCCTGTGGCAGTGAATTCCAAGTGTTAATCACTCTTTGGGTGAAGAAGGACTTCCTTTTATCTGTTCTAACCTGACCACTCAGCAATTTCATGGAGTGCCCACGAGTTCGTTCTTAGTGGGCCATCTTAGTGGGTCACGACTTGGTTCTTAGTGGGCCATCTTCACCATTAAGTCTGACTCAGGCCCCGGTCACACGGGAGGATTTGCCCCATGAAACGGACAGGATGAGGGCAGATTAAACCAGCGCGATCAGATGCCAACATCTGGCAAGTGTCGCGCCCCCGCCCCCAACCCGTCGCTACCGGCTGAAAACGCGGATTTAAAAAAGACCTGCAAAACACTACTACTTACTGGGAAACTTGCAGCATGGGCAGCCGTGTGATTGCCAACGCGCCCGTATCACGTGGTATGCAAGGTCCTGCCACACTGCGCATGCGCACAACTGCGCAGCTGTCTCGCCTCGCCCTTCGTCCCATCGCTTCCCCCTTGGCATGTGATCGTGGTGGGGAGCAAATGCGGCGCGGCTCGGGGGGTCTGTCTGATCCTGATGCCGCGCTTCAATTTGCTGCGGCTCTAAAAAGCCGCACTTCTGCCGCGGCTTTTCCTGCTAGTGTGACCGGGAACTCAGTGTGTGTGTGCCATTCCAGCAAGGGAGAACCAACACGTTCATTGTTTGATGAACTCAGACTTAACATTTAAGAGTAATGGGGTTTTTATAAAACAAATAAATGGGATAAAAACTTCAAGACTCAAAAGGTCAAGAAATCTAGAGCTGGGACCAAGTACGGCACAGTATACCGAATCCAGGGGTCATTTCCTGCAGGAGCGCACAGGAGCGGAGCTCCTGCAGTAAAGAGCCCAGGGGGCGGGCACATGCAACAAGCCCCGCCCCCTGCTCCCAGCAGCCCTCAGTCAGAGCAAGAAGCAGCCAGGTAAGTTGCAGAGCTCCCCCCAGCCCCCTGGTCCAAAACAGCCCAGTGGCACCTTTAAGACCAAGTTTTATTCAGGTACAAGCTTTCCCTCCTCTGCAGGGACAGATCTGCACGTCCCCCAACAGCTAGCCATCCAAAACAGTCCAGTGGAGCCTGAGCGGTGGGTGTTGCCTTCTGACACACTTCTGGTGATGTCAGGGGTGTGACATATGCAAATAAGTTATGCTAATGAGTTATGCTAATGAGCTCCTGCACCTCTTTTTCTACAAAATGACCCCTGACTGAATCCGTGATTTGCGCAAATTTGAAAGAAGAGTTTTCCTTTTAAAAATGATCCCAGCGTCATTTAATGGCAAATAAACAAGATGGACATACAAACTGGATGAAAGTAACTGGTGGGACTGCAGTTAAACGAAAGCTTACACACGAACACACACACACGTCTCCATATCTTCTGGGTCTACAGTGGGAGCTGCACAACAAAACCTGACAGCATCAGATTCTGTCACTGAACAGCAGGTGAGGAAGCCGGCAGGTGAGGCACCACCCTCCTTCTGACTCACAAGGAGCCCAGTGTTGGAAGGGTGGTATTCTACTGGTCTGAGTTGGGGGTGTGCATTCTGGCATCTTTGTAAAGAGGAGCAAAGAAACAAAAATGTACACTTAACCTTCAAAAAACTTCCAGGCCTTGTGGTTCTTCTCAGCGGCAGAGTCATCCAGAACATCAGAGGAAATCACTGCAATGGGCAGACACACAGAGAATCAGAACAGGAGAATTAGTGGCCTAGTCAGACATGTCATGCTAAAGCAGCCCCCAAAGACAAAAGATGAGGGCACAAGCCCTCTTGGTCACCCGCAGAGCCTGGGGCTCAAGTGCTCTCAGAAGCCACACACACACACTGGTTCCGGAACCTCTTCCCCTAATTCCCATGCGGAAGGGGGTGATAGTCACTAGTTGCTGGGAATAAAAAGTCCCTCTATATATACTCCTAGGCCCGGCTGAGGCTCTTTGGCACAATTATAGATCTCAAGAAGAGTTCCTGAAGCTGAACTGTGCCTCAAATCAAATCCTCTCTAGGTTGTAACTAGGGATGTGCATTCGGTTCGTCCGAATCAAATGCACCCCCGAAAATGGCCCATTCAGACCCCTTTCAGGCTGCTGCAGGCCGATTCAGATTCTCTGATCTGAATCGGCTTGCCGCCGAATCGCCGCTGAATTTCGGCAGCAATTTGGCCCCATTATATCCTATGGGCCATTGAAGTCAAAGACGAAAACATAGGGTATATTCTGGGGGCTGGAGGGGAGGGGGTTTGAGGGAGAGGCTCCAAACTCGCAGGGTAGCTGCTGGAGCCTCTCCCCAAGATACCAACCAAGTTTCAAGAACATTGGACCAGTAACCTTTTTCCCCACCATAGAGAACAATGGAGGGGATAGGGGCAACCTGTTTGAGGGCCCGTAGAATTGGACCCCCTGGTCCAATGCTCTTGAAACTTGGTTGGTATCTTGGGGAGCGGCTCCAGCAGCTACCCTGCAAGTTTGGAGCCTCCCCTTCAAACCCCTTCCCCTCCAGTCCCCAGAATATACCCTATGTTTTCACCATTGACTTCAATGGCCCATAGGATATAATGGGGCTGAAACTGACATTGGGCTGGCCGAAAGACTCCTGAATCCACTTCTACTGCCCAAATTGACATGCAGGAGTCTTTATGCCGGCCGAAATTGATTCTGCTCGATTCGGCAGAATCTGAACCAGGCCAAAAAATTTTTTTGCACACCCCTAAGTTGTAACTTATTTGGCAGAGGTGGGCAGAGATTAGATTGTGACTATACACTTTCCAGAACCAGACTAAGACAGATGTAATGTCTTGAAGCAGCCACCGTCTTCAGATCGCAGCGAGTGTGCATTCAAACTGCTTCCTCCAGATTTAAGAGGTTACTTCTGTTTTCGCCCAAACACTCCATAGCAAGGATGGGCAACCTTTTAAGGATGCATCCTGTAACATCAAGAGCACAAGCGTGCCACTACGGTACCCATCAGTTTGTCCCTCCTCCTCCATGCCTTAGAACAGTTCTGCCTTCAGCCTAGGTAGGCAGGGAACGGATAGCACTGGCAGAGGCTGATGGTCAGGGGTGTAGGCTTAACTCTGTGCCAGGGGTGTGCCATATAGACTCTCTCCTCCTCAACAGGGAACATCAGTCCCCAGGGCTTGTGTGTGTGTGTGTGTGTGTGTGCTGGTACATAACGATGCAGTGTCCCTGCAACCTCTTTGTTGTGGTGCTCTGGAAATATTTCCCTGCCAGGACCAGGCCTGGCCGATTGCTCAGAAGCCGCCAGTTGGCCTGTCCTTGGCAGCGCCAGCTTGGCAGGCTCCCTCCTTTGCCAGGCCCTTCCCTCACGCCAGTGCCGAGTCTGCTGACAGGGCATTTCGGCTCCCCTGCCACCTTCTCTGCCAGTTTCTACCCACCTGAATACGGTCCCCCAGGGCTGTGAGCATCACGAGTGCCAGCATTTTTTTTAAAAAAAGCATTGCCTGTGCCACAAATGATATACACCCATGACCTTGCAAGTGGGCCATCGAGGTATTCACAAACAAAGTTTCGGCTTACCTGTTCATCTAAGCTGGCTGCAAGAAAGAAGCAGGTAAAAATTCATTAAAAACAGACTGTGTTGGTCTGAAGCAGCAGAACGAAGTGTGAGTCCAGTGGCACGTTTAAGACCAACAAAGTTTAATTCTGCGTATAAACCTTAGTGTGTACACACACTTCTTCAGAGACCAGTTTGAGTCCAGTGGCACCTTTAAGACTGACAAAGTTTTATTTTTGGGCATGAGCTTTTGTTTGCATGCAAGAAAGTACATCCAACAAAGCTTAAATCTGGGAATAAGCATTCATGTGAACTCTTCCTGTTCTTGACAGCCAGTGTTCCCTCTAAGCTGAGTTAGTGTGAGCTAGCTCACAGTTTTTTAGCCTCTGGGTCGCCCATTTTTGTCTTAGCTCAGGAAGGATGGGGCTCCAGAGCCAAATCGCTCGCTCACAACTTTAATCCCAACAGCTCACAAAGTAGAATTTTTGCTCACAGGACTCCATAGCTTAGAGGGAGCACTGCTTGACACCCAAGCCCATAGCTCCCAAATACAAATTAGGTAGAGTAGACACATGACAGAATGGGAGTTCATAATTTCAGCGGGTTCAAGGGTCCCAAATATGTAATCGGAATCATAAGGATGATTCTGTGATGTAAATAATACTGGGCCATGTAAAGATGGGTGAACTCTCTTCAAGCCAGTCTGGAACTAGCTTGGTATTGGCAACCGCTCCATGTGTGAGTATTTGGAAGAGGCTTGTAAGGTTCGAACACAGGCACCCAGGGGGCTGCAGGCTCACACACGATCCTGTTTCCCCTGAGAACAGACAGTTGCCTTCATCTGCTCTGCACCCACCCCGTAGGTCCAACCGTGACACGGAGCTGCTTGGACATCCCACCGTGCCCCCCTCCCCCTCCCACCAAACATACTTGGGAATAGCGAACGGCTTTCAGAGCTTAGCGGGAAGCACATACATACATACATACATACATACATACACCTTTATTGGCATAACACCGCAACAGAAAGGGCAGTGAAACAGTTAGAAAAATAAACAAACAAATTAATAGGTCATGGCAAATTACACCAAGCTGCCCCAACAAAAGATCATTTAGAAGCTTCTCGTAAATAATATACTCAGTTAAAAATATAACAATTCTAAAAAAAACACAGGGGGATTAAGACTTGTACGCCCTTACTCTAAGCTCCCAGACAAAGGCTAAGAATTCGGCAACAGACAAAGTAAGTGCCGAGAACTTATCAGACAATAAAATTTTAAGATCTTTGTCAGTCGGATTCCTTGTAGTAGGTAAATGGGGGCTAATCAGATGGCTACGCATAGTAGAATACTGGGGACAGCATAGAAGAATATGAGCAACTGAATCAGGTGCACTATAGAGGCGATTGCAGGTTCTGTTCCTATAGGGGATACCCATATATCTGCCTAAGACCACAGCGGAAGGGAAAAGATTGAATCTCGCTAACAAAGGATGAGATGGCTAGACAGTGTCATAGATGCAACGAACATGAAATTGAGCAAGCTTCAGAGGACGGCGGAAAACAGGAGGGCCTGGCGGGAGCTGGTCCATGGGGTCGCGGAGAGTCGGGCTCGACTGTGCGACTGAACAACAAAACATAAAAACCCGCCGATAAAGTGGGATTGTTAGATTAGAGATGTACTGAGCCATAGAAGCTTGAGGAGGGGGGGGGAGAAGGTCAATGGAGCGTGGGGAGCAGACTCCATAGCTCCCGGCATTAATTGTTTGGGCTTCCATATCCCAAATCCTCCTCCTCATCACCTGCAAAATAGCTGGCAAACAACAGCCACGGTAAAATATATGCTCAGAACATGAGCGAGAGTTAGAGACCCAAACAGAATGTGTACTCGCCAAACAGATGACTGCTCTGTCTGGTGGTCACATGGTTCACAGAAACCAAGGACCGTTTCCTCCACAGTGGGGAAGGGGGTGTTAGCACTAAACAACGATAAAGCAGCTTGATTGGGATGCTGGGTCTGCCATAAAATGATTGTGCATGCTCAGAGGGCCAATTTGCGCCTTCAAAAATCCTTGTGTCCGTTGGGCAAGGATTACTGGCTTAGTCTCGGACCTTGCACGTGGCCACGTAAGTAACACAGTTGTTCAAGGGGAGCAAGCAGCAGCTCCAGGGGGCAGTTTGGGGGGGGCAGAGGATGGCACGGAGAGGACCCACACATCTTGGTTGCACAAAGAAAAAGGCACATAAGTCTGGAAGCCACAGAACCCCCACTGAACCTCCAATTCAAAGTCTTCTTGTTATCGCTCAGCAAACATGAGGACCTTCTAACATGCGCACTGGCTCTCATTTAACATTCTGAGTTGGAAAATTGTTCTTGATTCATAATTAGAACCTCAGAAGAGCCCTGCTGGATCAGACGAATGGTCCCTCTAGTCCCACACCCTGTCTCACCCAGTGGCCGACCAGACTGGTACCAGCGGCACAGATCTCGTTTCCATTGGGTGGGATTTTCTGCTTTTGTGGCACTTGTGGCAGAGCTACCACACGTGGGAAGACCCAAATCAAGAGCCTTGCTAGTGCTCCAGCTGTTTCCCTTATTCATGGGCAACAGCAACAGGTTTGGCCATTATATGAGGTCAGAATAGAGCACTTCTCCGAGAGGGATCAAGTTAGATACCAGTTGCTTGTCACTCAAGATCATCTACCCCACCGCGCACAAAGCCAGGCTGGCACTCTGACTTGCGGGGAGGGCGGGGTATAAATATAATTAAATAAATAATAAATAAATAAATACTAACCCAAAAAATGGGCTCAGGGTGGTTTACACCTTTATGTCTGAGAGGCCAACACTTGTCTGGATAGGAGGAAAACCAGTTTGGTGTAGTGGTTAGGAGTGTGGACTCTAATCTGGGACAACTGGTTTGATTCCCCACTCCTACACAAGTCAGCTGCTGGGTGACTTTGGATTGGTTAAACAAGTTCTTTCAGAACTGTTCTCTCAGAAGCAGTCCTCAAAAGAGCTCTCTCAGCTCCACCTTCCTCACAGGGTGTCTATTGTGGGGAGGGGAAGGGAAAGGAGATGGTAAGCCACTCTGAGACTCATTCGGGTAGTGAAGGGTGGGGCATAAATCCAATTTCTTCTTCAAATACAGACTCTGTAGCATGCAAATTCCCTCCACAATGAGTGTTTGTTGATCTCTCAAATGCACGGCACATTAAAAACTATTTGGGAAGGTAATACCAAGGTAATACCAAGGTAATACCATGAACATGAAATTGAGCAAACTTCAGAGGATGGCGGAAAACAGGAGGGCCTGGCAAGATCTTGTCCATGGGGTCGCAAAGAGTCGGACTCGACTGTGCGACTGAACAACAACAATACCAAGTCTCAGGAAATTTGGATATTCTGGACTAATTTTGACCTCTTTCTGTGTTTATCTGATACACAGACAGAAACGACAAGACACAAAGGACAGACTGCAGCCGGAGCCGGAATTTTCTCACCTTGGATTTCAGTAGATGCGCTGCCATTAGACCAGGCTGTCCACTTGTTCCTGTGCTTGCCAATCTCCTGCACTTTGCAGATGTAGTGCCCCTGATCCTTTTGCTGGAGATTCAAGATTAAAAATTTGTACACTGTTCTATGTCTCTCCTCCAAAAGGAGCAGCCTCCGCTTATAGAAGTGACGCGTGTAGTTTCCATAGTACTGGACGACCCCGTATTTAGTCATTTTGATCATCAGACACTCTTGGGCTGGTGGGAGGGCGAAGACCCAGCGGACAGCGAGCAGGCTCTCCGTCCGTCTCTTCTGAGAAACGTGGCAAAACAGGCTTGCATTTTCTCCAACTGCATACTGCACTCTGGGCCCAGGTGAGACAGTCACGTTCAGAGCTTCACAAACATCTGTGAAGGGAACAACAAATCAATGCATCCAAGACGACTATCCTACTGTCCAGAGGGGCAATGATACCATTGCACAACAAATGCAAGGGCATTACTTTTTTATGGGGTCTGCCGCTCTTTTTATTTCTAGGAGTTCAGCACTCGTCTTCCAACATGGGAGTATCAACCGTCAGCAGCAAAAGGAGAAGCCAAATCAGCTATCAATTTTGCTTTGTGATTTGTATCGTTGGAAGCATTTTGCATCGATCTGCAATAGCTTCATGCAATTTTTACTTCATTTGCCTACCTGACAGTAATGCCAGTGGAAAGACTGCATATAAATAAAGCCACAAGGCAACCGGTCTGGCTGGTAAAATCAACCTGTGATTCCTCCCTCTTCCCCAGAAGGTACTGAAACCATTGCTAGAGTTGACAAATTTTCTTTGGCTTCAGGAGCTGGCCCCCCAATGTCGGCGCGAGATGAATTTTTCAGCCTTCGGAGTTTCCTATTTTTCTAATTATTACTATTCTAAATCCTAATCTTAACATCTTCACATTTTCTTGCGACACAAAAAGCTTACCTCTAACCCTAACCCTACTTTCCCCAGAGTAAGAGTCCAGTAGCACCTTAAAGGATACGATCACACACACTCAGTAATTCACTTTCAAGGCAATTTCCAACTGGATTCTGCCAGTTCACACAGTAAAATCCAGGTGGAACGTGTGCATGACTGCAGTCAAAGACTAACAAAATCTGTGGTAGGGTAGCTTTCATGAGTCACTGATCTGAAGAAGGGAGCCGGTGACTCACGAACGTTCATACCCGGCCACAGATTTTGTTAGTTGCTCCTGGACACTTACTCTTTTCTACTCCTACAGACAGACTAGCATGGCTACCCACCTTGACTACTTGCCCCAATTTCTCATAATGTCATTATTGCTTTTAAAAGCTTAATTTAATTGAATATTGGAGCCGGTATAGAGAGCAACTGGTAAAGAAATGGATTCATCCACAATCGTAGAAGAGTATCAAGTCAACATATATAGACGCAAGAATTTCAAGCACGTGTATTTTACGTCATATTGCAGAACTTATCGCACCGCAGGACTGCGCTCACAACAGAGAACAACTGTCATTGAGGCAAGGCCAAAGAATGTAAATGACCATTCGACAGTGCCTGAAGACA
This sequence comes from Gekko japonicus, assembly GCF_001447785.1. Taxonomy (NCBI): domain Eukaryota; kingdom Metazoa; phylum Chordata; class Lepidosauria; order Squamata; family Gekkonidae; genus Gekko; species Gekko japonicus. The sequence goes on from NW_015160251.1 coordinate 177,036, forward strand.
AAGGCATCCCGTATCTACCTGAGAAATTACTGAAATGTCTGAAAAGATTACTGGCAAAGGCTGTAATCTGACCTAACAAGCCAGCCCAAGATTCTAGCATGGTATTTTGTCTACTTCAAAACCAAAAGCTACACGAAAACTCTCACGCCACAGTGGAGGTTGTGATTAGGGTTCCCATTTGCCCATTTATGGTGGGAGACCTCCAGCCAACTGTAGCCCTTGTCTGCTGCCTGACAAGTGGAAACTGGGCCAAAGAGGAAGAGTATGATCATTCTGGGGAGAAAGGCCTTGGCCACTGACTGGAGGTTTGGAGCACAGAGTTCCTGATGATTCCTAGAGCTACCGGGAAGTGACACGGGTAGCTCTAGGATCTCTACAAACAGGAACTCTATCATCAGAAATTCCAGGAAGGCCTTATTTTATTTTTTAAATCTTTCTCCTGGGATTCTTCCCACTGGTTGCCAGGAATTGTGACCAATAGCCCAACACAACAAAGTTTGAGTCCAGTGGCACCTTTAAGACCAACAAAGTTTTATTCATACTTTGTTCTGCTGCTTCCGACCAACATGGCAAACCATCTGAACGGCCCAACTTGTAAGCCCAGGTCTCAGCTGGCATTTCAGCGACTGTTTAGGTTCTACAGGTTCTACCGCATCACCTCCTTCCCTTCCCTCGCACATTCTGTTGCTACGCACACGGACACTGTAATTCAATAAATGTACACCTCAATTCATTTTAAACTTAGCACATCACAAACATTTTTTCCATCCCCGTGTAATTCTTTCCACACGTTTTGCAGCAGCTTCAAGTCTCCGTCGTACTCCTTCCCTATAAAGAGGGCTCCAAACAGCCTTCTTCTCGCTTATAGCAGGAGACATATCCATTTGTTTGCCTGTTTGTTTGTTTGTTTATAATGTGGCTGTAACTCAGACAACATCATCTCTATCTTCCCTTTTCCGGTGTCGCTCTGAAACCACTCCCACAGCAACTGTTAGGTTATTCCCTTCCCTTTCCCCTTCCGCTATCCTCCTAGTGTAACTGTCAAATCATTCCCCTGACTACTTGAGAGAATCATCACATCAACTTTCAGCACTTCCTATCATTGAAGATCCTCCATAAAAATTCTTCCCAATTAAAAACTATAGTTTTTTTAATGAACTTTTTCAACACATCCAACCATCATGTGCACAAAGAGATAATCAAATAAACAGGTTAGCCTGAAAGAGAATACAAGGCCCAGGGTGAAACCTTAAAATAAAAACCAAATAAACCATTCTTTTCATACTGCTTATGTCTACACAAAACTACTTGTTTCTCTACGCCTTATTTCCAAGATCCCTATTCCCACCCACCCCCACATACATTATTCTTATATTTTATGTAACTACTGGGATTGTTCCCGAAACGAAAATGATTTGTTGATAGAAATATGCATGTATCAGTCCAAAAATGCAACTGACCACCCACACAAAAACTGAACAATGGACAGACACACCTAACAAACATAAATATACTGATGCATTATTTGGCAGGTAGAGTCTAAACCTATAATGTATGTTTGTAAAATGCTGTCAAATTGCAACCAACTTATGGTGACCCCTAACAAAGGTTTTTCAAGGCGAGTGAGAAGGTTTGCCGTCTTCCTTGGTGGTCTCCCTTCCAAACACCGACCCTGCTGAGCTTCCAAGATCTGATGAGAGCCGGCTATCCCACACCCCCTTCCCTTCAATAAACCAATACTATTCACTGTTAATTCACACATTCTCACTTGAATTTCAAATAGCAATTAACATAACATCTGTTGACTTTCACATATCGGTGTGAACAGACATCACTGAAGTTTTAGGAAGACAGACATCCAGAGGTCATTTCGGGGGGGATTGCGGGGGATCGCAGTTCCCCCGGGTGAGGTACGGGGGGGCGGGGCACATGACGAAGCCCCGCCCCCTGCTTCCGGCCGCCCCACTTCCGGCCCTCATTCAGCCAGGAGGAGGCAGGAGAAGAGGGAGGGTAAGTTGCTTCCTCCCCAAAAAAAAAGGGACCGTTGGGGGCGGGGGGTGTGGCCTTATGACACACTTCCGGTGATGTCAGGGGGTGTGGCATATGCTAATGAGTTATGCTAATGAGTTCCCCTAGCTCTTTTTCTACGAAATGACCCCTGCAGACACCCTTGATAAGTATACATCATATGACATCCACTCTCCCCAAAGAGTCCGTATATGAACCAGATCACAGACCCAGACAGCAACCTCTTCTCTTTTTCCTCCAAGAATCTCAGAGAGAAGCACTGAGAATGCTCCAATGATTTTTTTCTCTCTTTTAGAGGGAGTGAAATGCGTCCTAAGGCAAGGTTTTTAGCCCTCAGAATGTTTTCCAACAGGAAAACTGGGGGACTTGGGGGAGAAACCCCCCCACCTGTTATACTGTACATATATACAACATTTTCAAGATCTTTAAAAATAATAATAATAATAATTTCCGCAGCAATTGATATGCTACAATGTGTTTAATGATAATACATTATTAAGGAATTCAGAGGTTTCCGTGTTATAGTTAGCTTAACACTCAAACATGCCATTAAGTTTCTAAAAATGGTTTCCAAATATCTAAAAAGAAGTCCATACACAGTCGCCATTTATGCGCCACATGTTCAAATATTGATAAGTGTTCTAACATCCTCAATCCATTGATTTACCAGAGTTTATAGAAGTTTATTTTATAAAACTGTTGTTATATTTTTGTCCTAGTTTTTTTCCCTTCTTTCTTAATCTTATTTAGTTGCTGGATTTAAAGGTTTTTTCCTTGTCCTTTTCTCCTGCTTTTTTTTTTTTAATAAAAAATACCCAAACATTTCTGTCCAAATAATACACCTACTTTTGTTTACTACAGAATTTGTTTTCTACCTTCAATTTTGATTTTTCTCTACCTGTCAGATGGCCAGCACAGGGTGCAGCGATTAGCAAATATTGAGTATATTTGCAATTTTTCTGACAGAAAAAGAAGATATTTATAGTTTCAAGTTCTATAAATATACCAAATACTACAATTTTCAATGCTAATCAGGCTATAAATGAGGCACTTTATGTTGTTTAACCAGTAACAGAAGTTTGAGAGCAAAGTAAGTTTTGCACATATTTCAATATTTACCCAAATTCCCATCCCCCCCCCCCCCCAGGGGGGGGGGGGGCCCCCCCCCACAGGGTGGGGGGGGGGAAACAGAGGGAAAAACGTTTTCTCCAGCAGCTTTGAAATGTCCCCAAAATTTTACATCTCTACTCAGGACACTGCCAGTTTCAGCGTAGGGTCTTGCTTGGTCCTTTCTACTCCAACACTGTTTGTGGGATCTAAGTCAGCCAAGTTGTTTCTCCACCCTCCCCAGGTGGAAAAGTGGTTAGGGGGGATTCTGACCAAGAAAATGGTAGTTCAAAATCCTTCCCCTGCCTGTCCGAGTCTACTCTTCAGTGCTGCCTTTTCAGCTCAAAACAGGGTTTTTGTTATTAGGACTGCTGCTGTTGCTGCTGAGATAACAAAACAAAAAAGGAATGCCATTCCAAACAGAGAAACGGTGCTGGTCCATCCTGCAAAGCCAAATGAATTTCTGCTCCCACTTGGCAAAGAGACCTCAGTACTCTTTATCTGATTGTTTAATTCTCCTACCTTAATGCACAGATTCCCAATGAAGAGGGCAATGATTAAAGACAGGCTATCTGGATAGGAGGGGGAGGGAAGGTGTCGAGTTCCTCTGTATTTTGTCACAGATCCAAGGAGAGTGGAATTCCTGGGCCCTGCCGCATATGGCTTCCGAGTCACCCACCAAATAGCTCATGATGCACACCAGAGATGCTCTTCAGAGCTGCTGGGGACTTCTTGCGCCTGGGGTCTGCGGAGCCAGTGTGTCCTCCCCCCCCGCCCCCCAATGCTGCCCAGCACGTCTTCCAGGCGCAATTCAAGTCCCTGGCAATTCGAAGCACCTTCCCCTTACATCCTGAGCATCCTTCCTCTGGCTGCAGCGTCAGTTGCCAGTCGCGGCTCTAGGGACCAAACGGAAGGCGACCCTTAAACAGGAGTCCCCACCACCCCACACGCCCAGCAACACACACACACACACACACGCCACAATTTATTGAACTGAACTACTTCCACCAAGTTGCTTGGGGCAACAACTGGGCACGCGGGGGGCGGGGGGAGAACCTTTCTCCTCCCCAGCAGGCTTTTCCAGCCCAAAGGCTCCAGCCTGCATTCCCGATTCGGAGCAGACAATCCGGCTGCAGAGAGGAGTAGGCGCCCGTCCCCCTTCCCCGCCCCCAGCGGCACGCCAGTCTTTGCAAGAGGCCGCTCCTGCTGGCCTCCGCTGGCCCTCCTCTCCCCAGCTGGCACCTGTCCACATCTGGAGGGAAGGCGGGCCAAGCACCAGGGGCGCCAGGGTGGCCAACTCCAGGTGGGCAAATGCCTGGATATTCCGGGGTGGGGCCTGGAGAGGGCGAGGGGGGAGGGGGAGGAGATGGAGCTCATGACTGCTGCTCTAGAGGCCACCCCCCCACCCCCCGTCCAGGGAGACCCAGACCTTGCCGGCTGCAGATGCGCTGCCGCTCCAGGGAGTCCCCCGGCGCCGCCTGGAGGCTGGCAGCCAGGCCCCCTCCCGCCAGGCTTGCCCGGCTCGGGGCCAAGTCCCTCCTCGCTCGCCCACGAAGCGCCCGCGGGCTGGCTGGCTGGGTGGTCTCCTCGCCGCCGCCGCCGCCGCCGGGGGCCAGGCGGAGGAAGGGGCGCCGTCGGTGGCGGAGAGCCCGAGAGCGGCCGGGGGGGCAGGCGAGGAGGGGCGCGGGGGCTCCTCTCCAGGCCGGGCGAGACCAGCGGCCTGGCTGCGGCCGTCCCATCGGGGGGGGGGGCCGGGCGGGCGGGCGCGGCGCCCCCGGGTCCTCCTTCTCCGGGCTCCTCCTGGCCCCTGCTCCCGGCCGCCGCCGCCGCTCTTACCTGGCCAGGGCGCTCCGGCCAGCAGCGCCGCCACCGCCAGCAGCACCAGCCGCCGCATCGCCGCTCCGCGCCCGCCCGCCCGCCAGGGAGGGAGGAGGGTCCGCGCCGCGCGGAGGCGGAGCCCCTTGGAGAAGACCCGGCCGGCCCCCCTTGGCTGCGGCGGGCGAGGAGGGAAGCAGCCGACACCGGCCTGCCCTGCTGCCCCGGGAGCGCTTCTCCGGCCGCGGCCCAGAGGCCGTCTGCACGCCGCCTGCTTTGCTGGGAGGAGGAGGGGCCCTTCTCCGGCCCCCGGGCTGGCCGCGGCCCCCTCCCCCCGGTTCCCGCGCTTCCTTGGACCGCTTTGGGGGGGAGACGCCGGCCCGGGTGGCTGGGTCGGCCGCCCGGTTGCTCTGAAGCAGCAGCAGCAGCAGCAGCGGCACGAAGTTGGGAGTCCAACCCAGGCTCCCTCTAAGCTGTGGAGTCTTGTGAGCAAAGATCCTGCTTCGTGAGCTACGGGCATTCAAGTGGTGAGCGAGCCGTTTGGCTCCTGCATCAATGAGTCTGCTCTGGGGCCCTCCTTCCTGAGCGGAGACAAAAATGGGTGAGCTGGAGGCTAAAAAAACTGTGAGCCGGCTCACACTCACTCAGCTTAGAGGGGACACTGAGTCCAACCCTGTTTGAGTCTGGCCATCAGCTTTCCATCCTGTGCCTGCCACAAAGTGCAATTATGGGCCTCAGCTTTGCACACTATAATGTACTGAGTTCGAGACACCCGGTAGTGAAATCAGCTCATGAGTTTATTTGAAGAACAAACTAAAGACAAACTAGCCGGTCCAAAGACGGCTTAAATCCCCCAACTAAACCACACCCTGCTCCCCCTGATAGGTCTTCTATGATGCACCCAGAACCCATAGGTCCTTTCCTGAATCCCAGCCGTCCTATTGGTCCACTCTAGGATCCCTGCTTGGCATTGTTCTCCAATGCAAAGCTACAGCCGTTCGCATGTGTAAAACTCTGACTGCGTGTGCGGTCCATGTTGGTATACAACACCCCTCCCCCCATGGTTCAGAACCCCCCCCCCAGCAAACATAGTCCCTCAAGTGTTCCGGTTTCCGCCACAGGCGGGTCAACCGGCGCACTTCTGTGGCCAGAGGCGCTGCCTCGGGGGCTGGGCTGATTGGTTCAGTGGAGGGTCCCGGTGATAGGGCCTCTGTTGATACTTGGAATTGCAAGTTGCTTACACTTCAGCCATTACAGAGTTAAATGTTGTTTGTTAGCAAACAGGATGTTACGTTACATAATATATTCAACAGCGGGAAAGTTTGTGGGAGTTGTTTACCCTAATAAAGTGACCTGTAACCTTTGTATTGGTCAACTAACAACTTGTTTGTGGAAATGCTTTGATCTAGCATTCATGTATTCACAAGGTTTATGGCCCTTTGTGTGAACCAAAGAGGTAGTTCTCTTTGGTGTAGTGGTTAAGTGTGCGGACTGTAATCTGGGAGAACCGGGTTTGATTCCCCACTCCTCCACTTGCACCTGCTGATGTGACCTTGGGTCAGTCACAAGCTCTGGCACAGCTGTCCTTGAAAAAGAGCCGTTTCTGTCAGAGCTCTCTCAGCCCCGCCCACCTCACAGGGTGGCTTTTGTGGGGAGGGAAGGGAAAGGAGTTTGTAAGCCGCTTTGAGACCCCCTTGGGTAGCGAAGGGCGGGGTATAAATCCAATCTCTTCTCTTCTTCTTCTTCTTCTAGAAAGATATAGCTGTTAGCATATATTACTGAGAGTAAAACTAAGTATGTAACCTTTTATTTTACTTCTTTTATCCAAAGTACCCTACCCATGTTTTATTTTGTTTTTATAGTAAAGATATTTTTCTTTTACTAAGTGTGGCTCTCGTGTTAAGAATCCCAACAGTTCGGCCGGGCTTCTTGCGCTGGTGGCTGGTGGTGTACTGTTGTGGCTGGCCGGCGGTGCGTTAGGTTGTTGTTGTGCTTGCCCCGGTACCTAAGGCTCATTGTCACCTTCGGTCTCTGGTCACCTTTCTTCGTCTTCGCTGTCCTCTGTACCCTCCGGGTTTCCCAGTGTGATTCGGTGGCGCAGCTGATCTGTGTGTCTCCTCGACAGCTGGCCATCGTCCATGGAGACTTCATAGGACCGGGGGCCCGTGACCCTGGCCACTCTGGCCGGGAGCCAGGCTGGACCCCGACTGTAGTTTTTGGTGTAGACTGGGTTGCCTGGGAAGAAGCCTCTTGGTGCTTCTCGGTCTTCTGTGGTCGCACTGTGTTCTGGGGCCTGATCTGGGTGTAAGCGGTCCAGGCGGGTCAGGAGGCGCTGACTGTTGGAATTGCAAGTTGCTTACACTTCAGCCATTGCAGAGTTAAACGTTGTTTGTTAGCAAACAGGATGTTACGTTAAGTTTGTGGGAGTTGTTTACCCTAATGAAGTGACCTGTAACCTTTGTATTGGTCAACTAACAACTTGTTTGTGGAAATGCTTTGATCTAGCATTAATGTATTCACAAGGTTTATGGCCCTTTGTGTGAACCAAAGAGGAAGTTCTCTTCTAGAAGCCAGGAGAGATTGAAAGATGTAGCTGGTAGCATTTATTACTGAGAGTAACTGCAAGTATGTAACCTTTTATTTTATTTCTTTTATCCAAAGTACCCTACCCATGTTTTATTTTGTTTTTATAGTAAAGATATTTTTCTTTTACTAAGTGTGGCTCTTGTGTTTGCAATACGACCATCGACCCTGAATCAAAGAATCCCAACACCAACCCATCAGGAGTTCTGCCGGGCTGCGGCCAGTAGATGTGTATGGCCAGGGGTCTTGTTGTAGAAAAAGAGCTGCCGGAGCTCATTAGCATAACTCATTAGCATAGCTTATTTGCATATGCCACACCCCCTGACATCACCGGAAGTGACAGAAGGCCACACCCCCTGACATCACCGTAAGTGTGTCAGAAGGCCCGGCTACTTACCCTCCTGCTTCATCCTCATTCCCAAACGGAATGAGGATCGAAGCAGGGGGCGGGGTAAAGAAGGGGGCGGGGCTTCACCACGTGACCGCCCCGCCCCCTAGAGGTTCTCTTCCGGAGCTCCGTACCTGAGAGCTCCCCCCCGACTAGAGCCCTGTGTGTGGCATCATGCACTGTCCGAAGAGGAAGGCAGCCAGATGGTAGTCCCAGTCTCCCTGATCCATGCGGCGTAGAGACTCCTTGGTTGTTCCGACCATGTGCTCGGCCTGGCCATTGGTTGCGGGGTGGAACAGTGCGGAACGGATGTGCCAGATGCTGTAGTATTCCACGAATTCCTGGAACTCTGCCGAGGTGAATGCTGTCCCATTGTCCATTACCAGCAAGTCAGGTGTGCGCAGAAAATCTGCCACATTGCCCGGATCGTGGCCTCGGACAAGGGGGAAGGTACTGGGACCCCCTCCAACTACTTGGAGTAAGAGTCCACCAAGATAAAGAAGATTTGGCCCTGGAAGGGACCCGCGAAATCCAGATTAAGCCTAGCCCAGGGTTTGTGGGAGGACTCCCAGGGGCTCACTGGAGCCTTTGGGGGGGTGGGTTGGGCCGTGATTCTTGACATGCCTGGCAGCGCTTAACTCACTCTTCGATTTCCCCGTCTAGTCCCGGCCACCATACGTAGCTCCGCGCCAGTGCTTTCATTCGCACGATGCCCGGGTGCGTTTCGTGTAGTGCGGTTAGGACCCTCTGGCGCAGCGGTGCCGGTATAATTACTCTGCCGCCCCAGAGTATGCAGCCCTTAAGTGTCATCCCTTCTGGACAAGAAAGCAGCAAATTCTGGCGGTGGGCCATCCCCTCCCCACCCAGTCCAAGACCCGGGAGAGGATGCGATCCCTGGCTGTGTGGCGGGACACCTCAGCTACCTGTACCGGGCGGTCAGACAGGCCTTCAAGCAGGGCGACCTGATGAGCCTGGGTCGGATCGCAGGATGGCAGCGGCAGCCGGCTGAGTGCGTCCGCGTGGCCCATCACCTTACCAGGTCTGTGGACAAGTGCATACTGGTGCCCCGCCAGGAAGATGGACCAGTGAAGCATCCATGGTGACAGCATCGGAGGGGTCTGGCAGTCGGGGGCAAGGAGGCCTAAGAGAGGCTTGTGGTCCGTAGCAATGGTGAAGGGCCGGCTGTACAAGTAGTCATGAAACTTTTTTATGCCGGCCATGACTGCCAGGGCTTTCTTATCTATCTGCGCGTAGTTGCGCTCCACCGCAGATAGGGTCCGAGGATAATAAGCTATGGGGACTTTGCAGCCGTCAGCCAGGTGGTGGCCCAGGACCACCCCACCCACCCCGTAGGGAGAAGCATCACACGCCAGCACCACCGGCAGGGACTCATCAAAATGGGCGAGGACCACATTGGAGGAGAGTAGTTCCTTAAGTGCCCAGAAGGCCCCGGCATGTCGGGGGGCCCAGACCCACGGAGAGTTTTTGTCGAGGAGACGGCAGAGGGGTTCCGTGACGGTGGCTTTGTGGGGCAGGAAGGAGTGATGAAAGTTTAAAAGTCCAAGGAAAGCCTGTAGTTTGGCCTTAGAGGAGGGGGTAGGTGCTTGGACGATGGCGCGTATCTTCTCCAGTCTGGGGTGGATTCCCTGAGCGTCTACCGCAAACCCCAGGAATTCCACCCGCGGTACCCCCAGCAAACACTTCTCCCTCTTCACATCAAGGCCCGCATCGTTGAAGCGCTTAAGCACCAGCCGCAGGGATCCTACCTTCGTCGCCAGTATAATGTACTGGGTTCGAGACTCGTTGTAGTGAAATCCGCTCATAAGTTTATTTGAAGCACGAACTAAAGACAAACTAGCCGGTCCGAAGACTGGCTTAAATCCCCCAACTAGACCACACCCTGCTCCCCCTGATAGGTCTTCTATGATACACCCAGAACCCATAGATTCCTTTCCTGAATCCCAGCCGTCCTATTGGTCTACTCTAGGATCCGTGCTCGGCATTGTTCTCCGATGCGAAGCTACACCCGTTCGCATGGCCACGTGTAAAACTCCAACCGTGTGCGTGGTCCATGTTAGTATACAATACACACGAAAGCTCATACCCAGAATTAAACTTGCACAGAAAAACTGATACCCAGAATTAAACTTTGTTGTTGTTGTTCAGTCGCACAGTCGAGTCCGACTCTTCGCGACCCCGTGGACCAGATCACTCCAGGCCCTCCTGTCTTCCGCTGTCCTCTGAAGTTTGCTCAATTTCATGTTCGTGTGCATCTATGACACTGTTTAACCATCTCATCCTTTGCTTAATTAAACTTAGTTGGTGTTAAAGGTGACACTGGACTCAAGCGTTGTTCTGTTGGACTGCTTTGTGTACCGTTTGGGGGGGGGGGGAGCAGCAACCAAAAGGCGGCTCACAAATCAGGCAAAGACTGGTCCGTCTTGTCTACCCAGACTGGCAGCGGCTCTCCGGGCTTTTTCTCGTCGCCTCCTACCTGGTCCTTTCAACAGGAGATGCTGCTGGGGTTTGAACCTGGGACTTTCTGCATGCCAAGAAGGGGCTCTGCCACCGAGCCACAGCCCCTCTGGGGAAAGGGACTCAGTAAGAATGCTGCTGTTCAGGTGGATCAGACCAACAGCCGGGGGCCACCAAGGTCAGTCTTGTCTGCGCAGACTGGCAGCAGCCCTCCAGCGCCTGTCACATCACCTCCTGCCGGTTCTTAAACCACACCCACTGCCAGATTTTTTTAAAGGGGAGATGCTGGGGGGGGGGATTGAAGCTGGGGCCTCCCGCATGCCAGGCAGAAGCTCTGCCACTGAGCCAGGGCCCCTCCAGGGACACACAAAGGCTGACACTGCCACCACTGCAAAACCGTGCGGAGAGAATCAGAGGGGATGCCCCCGCAGGGGCGGACTTCGTTTGCCCTTATGCCTCCCCAAGAGTTTGCTAAGGCAAGATAACCGGAGAGTGGCGTCTGGCCAGTGCCGGTGCCCTCAGAACCGGGCAGACCCCGAGTGCAAGCTGGAGGAGGCAGTCCTGGGCTGAGTGGAAAGAATCAATCTGCTTTGGTAGAGAAGTTTCTGCAATGAAACATCAAAGGCCCTGGATTTGGACTCCCCCCCCACACACTCTTCATGGGCAGGGCCATCAGTCATCAGTCACCATGGCTAGTACCAGGGCTATTTCTGGGCAGGTACACACAGGAACGGAGTTCTGGCTGGCTCCCAAGTTGGCCACGCCCAGCAGGAACTCATTAGCATAACAGGCCACACCCAACACCAGGAACTCATTAGGATTGGCTACATTAGGGGTGTGTGGCCTAACATGCAAAGGAGTTCCTGCAACAAAAAAGGCCCTGGGTTTGGACAACAAACAAGGTAAATAGAATAAGAAGCAAAAGGTGGGTGTGGCTGGATGACCACACTTCTGGTAACCCTAATGTGCTAATGAGCTGTGCTGTCGGGGGTGTGGCCTAATAGGCTAATGAGTTTCTGCTACTGGGTGTGGCCTATTATGCTAATGCGTTCCTGCTGGGCTTTTTCTACAAAAAGAGGCCTGGAGGGGATTGATTGGTACAACTGACGTCCAGATGACAGAGATCAGTTCCCCGGGCGAAACGGTTAATATGGAGGATACCCCATGGAGGTCCCTCTCCTCCGAAACGCTGCCTTCCACAGGCTCCACCCCAGAAATCTCCAGGTATTCCGCCACCCAGAAGTTACTGGCAACCCTGCTGCTCAGTCAATGCGTGCTTCTCCTTGGGCCCTGTGTCCTGCTCTTTCCCCTGCCTGATTCCACACACAAGTGGGTTTACTGCCGGTACTCAGGGCCTATGGATGTCAATCTCCAGGTCAGGCCTGGGGATCTCCCCAAATTGCAGCTGAGCTCCAGATGACAGAGATCAGTTCCCCTGGAGGAAACGGCTCCTTTGGAGAGTGAACTTGTAATCGATGTTCCGTCTAAGCTGCAGAGTCTTGTGAGCAAAAATTCTACTTTGCGAGCTGCTGGCATTAAAGCTGTGAGCAAACAATTTGACTGCTGCATAAATTAGTTTGCTCTGGAGCCCTCCTTCCTGAGCTAAGACAAAAAATGTGTGAGCCGGAGGCTAAAAAACTGTGAACTAGCTCACACTAACTCAGCTTAGAGGGAACACTGCTTGTAATTTATCCAGTTCCGACCGCGTGGTCGGTTTGGGCTCCACGCGGTCAAGCGCAAACGTCGAGCTTTGCTCAGGGAAACAATGGACTAAGCGAATCCTAGCCCGCACCTATCCGAGGGCTAGGTTCCCGGGCCGAGAGCCTATTGCACTCTCAGCCACTGTAAATAACCTATTGGGATATGGGGTGTGTGTTCTGGGTGGTGGTTTCACAAGGAATATAAGCCGGCCTGCAAGCCGGCTAAGGTTGTCTTGTTCTTCACTAATAAAAGTAAAGGTAAAAAGGTCAAGGTTCCCTTGCTCGAAAGCCAGTCGAGTCTGATTCTATGGTTGCGGTGCTCATCTCCGTTTCCAAGCCGAAGAGCCAGCGCTGTCCGAAGATGTTTCCGTGGTCATGTCGCCGGCATGACTAAACACCAAGGCGCACGGAACGCTGTTCCCTTCCCACCAAAGTGGTCCCTATTCATCTACTTGCAGTTTCTTGCTTTCAAACTGCTAGGTTGGCAGGAGCTGGAACTAGAGATGGGAGCTCACTTCGTCAAGCAGCACACTCGGGTCTCGAACTGCTGAACTACCAACCTTCCACAGCCTGCAGTTCAGCGTCTTAACCCCTTGAGCCACCGCAGCTCCTAATAAAAGTACCTTAGCTGAAATCACTCATCTGTCTGCGTACTTTTCAGAACTCTACACCATCACATCCACACTGAGCTCCCTTCCGTTCCCCAGGCTGCACCCCCAGATCTCGTAGAATGTCCCAACCTGGAGTTGGCAACCCTATCAGTGGCCCTGTATGTGAAGCAAACAAACCCCTTCCACAGCTCTAGCTGTTTCTGCCCCATTTGGGCTAACAGCCCGTTGCTCTGTTCGTCTGCCTCTTGCAGTCTGCCTCTCGCATACATGGCAAGGTAGTCACGTGTGGTTGTCACGTGCACGACTTGTGCAAACAGAGCGTCCCCCCCTTTGTAAAGCCACTGTTCTACAGGACATGCTCTAAACTTAGAACTCCTCTGGTGCAGCCTCAAGATACGGAAACACTGTGCTGAGCCGAGGCGTTGGAGCGAAGCCTGGCTGCTGATCATAATGTTTGGTTGGGGAACTGCACATTCCTCTTGCAAAAAACACATGCTTTTCATAATGTAAGGAGCACCCCCCCCCCCCGCCGCCCTCTCTGTCTCTCATTTGATCTGTGGGCAGACTGAGGCTGTGCTTTCCTCGTCCAGCAGTACATTGAGGATTGGAATTCCAGTCCACCCCATACTTAAAACACTGACTCACAAGCGCCCTTTCTTCTGGCAAGCGATGCTCTGGCACAGGATCCATTCCAGCTGGAACAAGGAATGGGGATTCTCTTGAGCAGCTCCCAGTCATGTCAATGCAATGTGGTGGGACTTCTCTGTCAAATCTCCTTCCAGATCTCAAGAAAGGCATTTTCAGCTTTAACTGTTGCAGGCTGCTGATGGCATAAGATCAGACACGTGTCTGGATTAGGCATTTGTGGGTTATCCTGTTATGGAGTCAGGCTGGATGTTCATTTTTAAAGTATATATGAAAAAGGCACAATGTCTCTAGTGAGGTTTGTTCTACACTGGGACAGTCTCCCTTGTGAAGTGGTGAGTATTTTGGTCATTGGGGGTGTGGTGAAACGAGGACCCGCCCTCAGCCCTGGGAGACTGGTCACTGGTACTGTTGCCCCCCCGGCTGTCCACCACGGTCCATAGTGGCCTGGACGCCCTGGAGTTTGAGGCCACAGGAGCCCCTACCTGGCCGCTCCCTGGAAGCTGCCGCCCACGCCGAGTCCACAGGCTGAAGACCAGGCTGAAGACTGAACTCCCTCCTAAGGAGCCAAAGCCTTTATCTCCCTGGCTCCGCCCCTGAGGTGTGTCCAAATTTTCCCACTCTTTTTCCCTACTGCTTTTGGGAAATGTAGGCAGGCAACTGAGGGAGTCTCATCAACCTGGTGAGGGTTATCCCTGCAGGCCCCCGTCCGGAACTACAGGCCACTTACCCTTATGGGGAACCATTTTAAACACCAGGTACAGAAGGATTTTAACATATGTCTAGGGAATCAAATGTTTAATACAGTCAAAGACCCATCAACTAACCATCAAAGCCATTGAAACAGACGGTATACAGTTTAGCCAAACACCCCTTATAAAATCTTAAGCATAATTTTTTAATGCCCCCCGTAGGGGATTTTTTAATTTGCATTTTCTATCAACTACAACGAAAATTAGGGAGGAGATCTACATACTATGGGAGAAAGTAAAGAAAACCCACTAAAAGCCCATACATACCGCTTAACAAATTAGCTTTTAGCTCAAAGTTCGATTCAAGTTCATTGAATGTGGTCATCTAATAGTCAGTTTATACTGTAAAATGAATTTAAACACCACCACTTCTGACTTCTTAAAAAGCAACCTAAGAAATAATTATAATAATACATTGTAAGAGCTTTCAGAGTGTAATAACATCTCATTTTTTATACTTTCCCCCCCTCAAAAGATACTTTGTCTTCGGGGCAGCTGCCCCTAATTTGGAATCTGAGTTCTCATCTGAAGATGCTGCTTCTCCTTCTTCTTCGCTTTCTTTGGTGCTGTCCTCTTTCTCGGCTTCTACTTCTCCTGATGGACGACTGTGTTGATGCAAAAATTTGTGTGCCTTTTCAACGGAGTCAATTTTTTCTTTCTTGTCCATGAATTTGAAGATTGTGCCTTTGGGGACAATCCATCTGTATGGGATGTTTTTTTGTAAAAATATCACCAAGTCTCTGTATTTCCTTCGCTTCCTTCTTTTTTCAGACGGGATGTCCTTTAACACTTTTATTTCTTTGTCTTTGATCTTCGGGGTAGATCCATTTGTCGCTTTGAGAATTTGATCTCTCACTTGTCTTCTAGAGAATCTTATGATCACTTCCCCTGGCAGATTATTTTTTCTTGTAAATTTAGAATATGACCTATAGATCGTATCTATTTCACTTTGTAGAGTATCCATTTTTATGTCTGCCATAGGGCCTAATACAGCACACATGGGGTGATTTCTCACTAGAGCTGACGGCACTGCGCTGCGAGGCAGCTCTAGTGAGAAATCGCCCATAGTCTGTTTCAGATTCTCAGTCTTTTCTTCCAGAACACCTTGAAATCTTAAGACATAGCTTGCTCTCTCCATTTGTAGCTGTAACAGTTGAGACTCCTCCATCAATCTCTTTTTTTCCATCACCTGCAGTTCTTTTTAAAAGTTTTTTAGTGTTGGCATCCACTTCTTTTACTTCTTGTTCAGTTTTATCTGGGGTTTTTTTGGGCTATTTCAGTTAATTGCATTTGCTGTGCATCGAATTTGCTATGCAATGCCGTGACTTATTCCAGCAGAGGTCGCAATGCTTCCGTCAGCATCTTTTGCAGCTCTGTAGTTGTGTCCTGTCTAGGAACAGGACTCGCTGGGCCAGCAGTTCTGGCAAGAAGTTTAGGTTTCACTTGTTTGTCTTTCTCATCTTTCCTTGTGGGCGCCATGTTTGGGGATTGTTTACTTTTAGTAAAAGTTATCACAGTCTCTAATACTCTTTAAAAAGCTTGGTAAGTTCGTGGATGCTTTTTATTTCAGTCTGTCTTGCTTCACTAGTCCACCCCCCTTTTCGTAATTGCACAAAGTTCGCTTAGCTTTTCTTAGCGGGGAAGAGTTCCCTCCCCCCCCCCGCTTTCAAAGGGTGGGTTTTTGACTAGCTCTTCGGTGTTTCTTGCTTAAACTCCAACTCATGTGTCAACGATAAATCTGCTTTCATTTTAAGTCACTCAGCCACCAAGCGCTTGCTCCGATGTGCGATATC
The DNA here is from genome assembly GCF_001447785.1 of Gekko japonicus. Lineage (NCBI taxonomy): Eukaryota > Metazoa > Chordata > Lepidosauria > Squamata > Gekkonidae > Gekko > Gekko japonicus. The sequence goes on from NW_015160251.1 coordinate 192,933, forward strand.
TGATTCCCATTCGTGACGCTCCTTGACAGGACCTTCAGGGCATAGAGAAAGCCCCTTCTAGCACCCCATGGCTGGGAGCCTCATGTGGAGGCTCCAGAGGTGGCGCAAACAATCACGTTCCTCCTCACCGCGGGCTCTGGCAGTCGTCTTCCAGAGACCGGGAGAAAGCGGCTGCCGTGGCGAATGCCAAAACCGGAAGCATCTTAAGAATAAAATTGAACTAGGCATTTCCATCTAAAAATTGTGGATAATATCTTATGACCTTCACAGCAAACGTTGCCACTATTAAAGTAATTTCTTGATTCCTGTCAGCTAAAAGCTTGTCTAAATAAAATCTAATATTTCTCCCCAGGAATTGGAGACAAACTGGCACTAAATATACAGAACAAAAGTTCTGGTAAAGTTTACATTCAAAAAGAACATGTTCCCTGGACTCAATCCTCCCATTCCCGCAGATGCACAAACATTCCTCATAGGGACGCCTTTTGTATTTACCCTCTGTAACCGCTGAAGGGAGCATTTTTGCTCTCATGAGAGTAAAAGTTCTTCTATACTCAGTTTCATCTAAATAATGTAGGTATGGCATCAGTGATATTTGGTTCAAGTTCTCTGCACCTGGAAGATAGCAGTTAACCTGGGACAGATTGTGCGGTCTTTCAATATCCAGGATTATTTGTTTAAGAAAAGGTTTAACAGAACTATATTCCAGCTGTCTACTTGTCAGGGATAATTATAGCATTGGCAGGCAGTTGGACTAGATAACTCTGATGGTTCCTTCCAACTCTGCGATTAAATATAATATAACATATAAACATGAGAACATCGGAGAAGCCATGTTGGATCAGGCCAATGGCCTATCCGCTCCAACACTCTAGAGGGTGCGTTCAGAGGGTGCGTTCAGACAGGGCCTTTCTGCCGGCATAAATTGCACCGGTTGGAACCGGTGCAGTTTATGCCGGCAGAAACGCGATCACACTTTAAGAGTTTTCCAGTAAGGCTGGCTGAGAGAGAGCTCAGAAACGCGCGAGTGGAAAAGCGGCTGGGAGAGGTTTGGCGTGTTGCTGGCGCTCTGACGGCAAAGAAGAGGCGACTGGTACCGTAATCATTCTAAGAACTGGGCAGAGGGTCGTGTTAGAGACTATTCAGCTATGTGGATGAGCACAGATATTAGAAGATTTACGGCTGGATTAGAGGACTGGGCTAGAGCGGAGAGGACTCCTCCGGGAAGTTAAACTAAGCGTTGTTGTTTTTTTCTCTTAACAAACGCTCGGGGCGAAGCTTCGCCCGAGCGCATATCGCTTACTCTTTTTTTAAAAAATGGCGGGGGAAAGCCGGAAGCCTCAGGCTTCTGACAGAAGTGTCTCTGCAACGTTGGAGAGCGATCAGACACCGGGGTGTACCATTTACAACCGTTGCACTCTGTTTACCACCACTTCGGACCTAGTGGCAGAGTGCAACGGTTTAAAGCTCTTTACAACGGATAGAGAGGGAAGACAGATGTTCGCTGTGTGAACGCCGGTAAGTACACCGGTTGGAACCGTCACAGATTCCGTTATAAACGCTGCGTCTGAATGTACCCTCTGTGTCACACAGTGGCTAAAATGCAGGTGCCATCAGGAGGTCCACCAGCGGGGCCAGAACTCCAGAAGTCCTCCCACGGTTGCCCCCCCCCAAGCACCAAGAATACAGAGCATCACTGCCCCAGTCAGAGAGTTCCATCTATACCTTCATCTATACCACTGATGGACCTCTCCTCCATATGTTTCTCCAGTCCCCTCTTAAAGCTGTCTATCCTTGTATCTGCCACCACTTTCCTGCGGCAGTGAATTCCATGTGTATAAATGCATCCTCAACATACCCCTCTCCTCTGGCTCTTGCCGTACTGCTCTTGTGTACCAAGTATTGGCTTCCAGCTCCTGCGGTCCGCTACTGACCCTCCCAGCCTCGACTTCCTTTTCTCCGGCTCCTGCTGGGACCCAGTTTCCACCCCCTTCACACCCCCGAGCTGCCCTGTCGCCCTCTCTGCCAAATTGCCTTCATTCTTCTTGACCTCATTCCTGCCTTTGATGCAGTTAATTGTTTTCTCCTGCTTTGCATTCCTCACACTCTTATCACTGGCCGTGGCCATCTCCACCTGGTTTTCTTCCTGTCTGTCTCATTCAGTGCTTTCACAAGGGGAAGCTCTGCTGTGGCCCAGTTTGTTGAGCTCACCAAGGATCTCTCCTTGGTCCTCAGTAGTGCTGGAGGAAGGCACCTGCAAATGCCAGGACACAAGGGAGTGCCAGTTTGCTCCAGATGTGCTGTCTTCTTGATGAATAGGACTCCCCTCCCCTCCCTTCTCTTCCCCATGCCCTTTGTATTCGTTCTCTCTCTCTCTCTCTCTCTCTCTCTCTCTCTGACCTGCAAGGGGCAGGATGCATCTACTGGTGTTTCCAGGAGAAGGTACACTATCTTCCTTGCACACATGCAGGGGTGATTTCCTGCAGGAGCGCACAGGAGCGGAGCTCCGGCAGCAAAGAGCCCAGGGGGCAGGCACATGCAACAAGCCCCCCCCCCTGCTCCCAGCAGCCCTCAGTCAGAGCAAGAAGCAGCCAGGTAAGCTGCAGAGCCCCCCCCCCGGCCCCTCAGTCCAAAACAGTCCAGTGGAGCCTGAGCAGTGGGTGTTGCCTTCTGACACACTTCCAGTGATGTCAGGGGGTGTGGAATATGCAAATAAGTTATGCTAATGAGATATGCTAATAAGCTCCTGCACCTCTTTTTCTACAAAATGTCCCCTGCACACATGTGATGCCAGGTCAGCTGGCCACTTGTGACAGGGAATAGTCGTCTTCAGGCTCCTTTCTCTCCTTTCAACGGCAGCACGGCTGTGAGCTGAATCTACCTCAATAAATAAATAAAGTTTTACCTTTTTGCAATACACTTGCTTGTACAGGTTTTCAACTGGACATGCTGCCACGCTTCTGTGACTGTGTAACTTTGCTACGTTAGATATTTCATATCCCCAGTACCCTCCTCTTCTCAGTTTCTCTCTGCGTACTACCAGAGCATAAGAGCCGCCATGCCACCTCGACCTGGATAGCCCAGGGAAGCCCGGTCTTGTCAGATCTCGGAAGCTAAGCAGGGTCGACTCTGGCAAGTACTTGGATGGGAGACCTTCTTGATATACCAGAGGTGGGAGGCGTCATCCAGCCGCCTCTCTGAATATCTTCCAGCCCCCCAAGTAGGAGTCAGTCACCAGAGGTCACCATGACTTCCAGGTGCACACACACCAGCCCATATTTTTAAAAAGCAGCCATGGTGTGTCAGGACAGTGTGCCACCTGGCCCAGTGTCCTGTTTCATGCATTGCCCTTGGTGACATCCAATCACATGGCTTCCCAGGTGCCACCTGTACGCCTGTGTTTCACAGCACTACTTCTCTGCCCTTGAACTTCCTCTCTTGAATCCTGCACCTACAATTACCATCTGATCTGTCCACTTGGGTGCCACCATCTCACGCTCAATATGTCTACGAATGAACTTCCCCTCTAGCATACGCTCCTTATCCCATGATGTACCCAGCGGAACAGATGTAAAGGCTTGGTTCCCCATGTTCAGTCTGTCCCTGAATCACGTTGCTCCTTCCTTTACAGTGTGATTGTTTGGAATGAAGAAGCACTAAGGAGGATGGAGGAGAACATGTGGAGAGGGTGGCTATTTTAAGTTTTTGGGAGTGTCTATTGAGCAAAACTTGACCTGGAGCGCTAACACCATGGCTCTGGTGAAGAAGGCCCAGTAGAGGCTCTTTTTTCTCAGACTTTCAAAGAAAAATAACTTGAGTGAGAAAACATTGATGTCCTTCTATCGCTGCTCAATAGAGAGCATTTTAACATACCGTGTCTGTGCCTGGTTTGCCAGTTGTACGGCTGTGGATAGGAAAGCACTCCAGAGAGTTATCATCACAGCCCAGAAGATCATTGGCTGCCCCCTCCCATTCCTGGAGGAATTGTATAGTTCTTGATGTTTGAAAAAAGCAAAGAACATTCTGCAGGATTTATCACACCCTGGACATTCCCTGTTTGAACTGCTGCCTTCGGGCAGAAGATATAGGACAATCAAAACAAGGACAAACAGATAAAAAAATAGTTTTTATTTGAGAGCTATCACTGCCTTAAATGCTGTATGAAATTGAAATTTGGGTGACATTAGTGGTTTTAAGTTGCTATGTGAACCTTAAGGGAGTTATGAGATAGTTGTGAATGGTTGTGTGAGTGTATATGAATATTGTTGTAGATCACCGAAATGATTGCATCTTAATTTCGTTGTACTATGTACAATGACAATAAAGTATATTACTATTACTATTACTAATCTAGCGTGGCCTCACCAGAGAGCTTGGGTCAAATGAATCCACCATAAACGAAAGGAGAGTTTGGAATAAATAATAACCCGTGGCTTAAACATGTAACAGAAAGCAGGTGCACGTGCCATGTTTCACTTGTGTTCATTCTCTCCTGACTGTGGCGCGAGTGCGCATGCTTGCTTGCTTACTTTGCTCGCTTGCTGTAAACAGCGATCCGGAGGCGCTCATGAGACCGTACGAACGGGCGCTGCCAGACTGAGTTCTCTGACTTACCTTGAGGAGGAGGGAGGGCTCGCGTTCCACTGCTGTTGTGAATGTTTCTGCTCTCATGGTGCACGGAGAGTCTCCCGTTCATTATGTAACCTCCCTCTGGGAGAATTCCCGCGTGCGCGCTTGCATTTCATTTGCTTAGCCAATTGCAGTATCATGTTAAATGTAGGGATGCATCAGCCCCCATTGTCATTCCTAACAATATACCTGTAGATCATGGCAACAGACCTGTAGTCTAATAAAGCATAACGATTCCCTGGAAACGTGTGTAGAGATTTGCATGCTGTTGAACCTGACAACGTCACACGTTCAGGGGTGGATTGGCCACTATAGTTACCAGGGAAGAACTCAGTGGGCCAATGGCTTGGAGGGCACCTCTCCTCCTGAGCCCCCAGTCCAAGGCTGTGGTGACCACCTTGCCTGCCTAGCCAGCCAACCCAGCGACGATGCTGCAGCCAAGCCAGGTGCCCCACCCGTCAAGCTCAGGCTGAGCTGCTTCCAACTGGGGGCTGAGGGCCATTGTGATTTCCCAGTTCAAAGTTAAACTTTGGCTGCGGTCACACAGAGCATTAGGCACGCTAGAGAGACGGAAGATAGGTGGATTTTCCGGGCGCGATTTCACCACCACATCTGGGAAGTGTAGAGCTCCCGTGGCGAACCTGAGGCTTCCCGCCGAAGATGCGTGGTTAAAAACTAGTACCTCGGAGATACTAGTTTCCGGTAACCGCGGGGCAAGGGCAGGCGTCTGATCACGTTTCCGGTGGTAGTTCCGGTGCCCGCCCATGCCCCCTCATATAAAGGGTTTTTTTAAAACTGTCCATGGGATGCGCACGAGCACCCACCGGTGCATGCACAGACTTTGGTGTCCGGAGGAAAAAACACCCGTTTGCCACGCCGCTTCTTTGTCACGGCGCAGGATTGTGGTGTGCTCGGCACCTCCCCCCTACCACGAGACCTCCATGGGACCTTCACGGGACCTCCACGGTATGTCTGCTGGCGCAACCGCGTGTTATTCTGCCCTGGGGCAAACAACCACGCTCCCCCCCCCCGCATTTTCCTGCCCGTGTGCCCGCGGCCTTTGTTAGTCTTAAAGGTGTGCATGGACAGGAAAGCTTATACCCAGAACGGAAGTTTGTTGGTCTTCAAGGCGCCACCGGACTCAAACTTTGTCCTGTTCCTTCAGACCAACACGGCAACCCACCTGAATTTGTCATCTGTCTTGCAGCTTAACAGGGTCATAAGCACAAAGATCTTGCTTTTTCTCTTCCAAGTTTGCCATGAAATTCTGTGTGACTTCTAATGTCTCTGTGCCAATGACACAGACTGAGAGCCAGTTTGGTGTAGTGGTAAAGTGAGCAGACTCTAATCTGGGAGAACCCCACACTTCCACTTGCAGCTGCTGGATGACCCTGGGCAAGCCATAGTTCTCTCAGAGCTGTTCTCTCAAGGACAGTTCTGGAAAGAGCTCTCTCAGCCTCTCCTACCTCACAGGGGGTCTGTTGTGAGGGAGGGGAAGGGAAAGGAGTTTGTAAGCCGATCTGAGACTCTGTGTGAAGGGCGGGGTATAAATCCAATCTCCTCTTCTTCTTCTTTTGCTTTTAATAAACAGCTATGGAAGCATAGTGATACAGCAAATCTTTTAAGATTTAAGCTACATTTCGGGGGGGGGGCATTTACCAAAACTGGTTAATAAATGTTTGGAAAAGGAATTGAACTGAATTATCCCTTGTTTGGCAGAGACAAATATTCTACTTTTCAGACACCTCATTTTTTAAAAAAACATGATTAATTGGCTTTCTTTGTCAGAAATTGTGACAAATTGGCAGAGAGGGGAAAGCGAATGAGTCAGCCAGAAAGGTTAGCTGCCTGGGACGCATGAATACACCCGGCTGCCTTATCCGGAGTCTGACTGCTGGCCTACCAAGGTCAATATTGTCCTCCTGTCTACCCTGACTGGCAACAGTTTCCCAGGGTCTCGGGCAGAGGCCTTTCACACTACTTTATGCTGGAGAAGCCGGGGATTGAACTTGGGGCCTTCTGTGTGCCAAGCAGGGGTTCTGCCAACTTTTTCCTATCTGAACGCATGGATCTGCTTCAGGCTCTACTCTAGGGGTGCGTTCAGACGGGGCGTTTCTGCCGGCATAAACGCGATCACACTTACCCTCCATTTTGCGTAGCCCTCCGGTGGACGCCCGCTCACACACTGCGGGTGTCGGTGTTTTGTTTTGTTTTTAAAGGACAGTTTGGGCATGCGCATAGGCAGCCATTCAGAGAATGGCGATTTTTGTGCATGCTCAAACCCCCCCCCCCCATTACATTTAAACTTTAAAGGTAAGGACTTACCTTTAAAGTTTAAAGCCCAACCTGGCCTCCCTGTAGTCCCGGACTGCTCCGGGAAGTTAAAGTAAGGGCTTTTTTTTTTCTTAACAAACGCTCGGGGCGAAGCTTCGCCCGAGCGCATATCACTTATTTTTTTAAAAAAATGGCGGGGGAAAGCCGGAAGCCTCAGGCTTCTGACGGAAGTGGCTGTTCAACGTTTGGAGAGTGATCAGACGCCGGGGTGCACCGTTTTCAACCGTTGCACTCAGTTTACCACCACTAGGGACCTAGTGGCAGAGTGCAATGGTTTAAAGGGATTTACAACGGTTAGGGACGGGAGGCAGATGTTCGCCGTCTGAACGCCCGTAAGTACACCGGTTGGAACCGGCATCCTAACCATTGTAAATCCCCCGTCTGAACGCACCCTAGGAGTCCCCAACCTTTTTGAGCCTGCGCGGGCACCTTTGGGATTCTTACACGGGGTGGCAGGCACAAACTCAAAATGGCTGCCATGGGAGGCGGAGCCGGTGTCAGCTATGCTGCCATGGGGGTTGGGGAGTTCATTCTGTGTCTTGGTAATTGCTACTGCATTCCTATCTCTGCTGTTCTGCCTGTGCCGCAATGCTTATCTCTACAGATGTGCAGGAGGAGGTTGTGTTGTCTGGGAGTCCCCTATGTACCGTGAGAGACTCCTGGTTCCCAGCTTTCGCCACCTAATGGTTTCCTAGCTGGGCCCGCGCGCGGGAGGGTATCTAATTGGCCCATGCCATGGGGGGGGGGTGCCTACGAATGCCCTATATCCTATTATGCTCAATGGGTTGCCGCCATTCTTAACAGTGCCTGTGTTACTGCATCTATAGTTCTGCAATAAAAGTATAACAGTTCCTGGAATGCATGTACTTCGTTGTAAGCTGTGGGTTCTGACAGCCGGCCACAAAACGTCAGGTTGCAATCTTGAAAAAAAACTAAGGTAATTGGGGTTAATTCCAGAAAGGATCAAGTGAAACATAAAGGTTTTTGTACGAGCTTAATTGAAAAAGGTATCCAGTGAACATGTGTGTGTTTTTATAACACGAGACAATAAAGATTCTTATCAGAGCAAGTCTGGGAGTCTGAAGACAAAAACGAAAGCAGATAAGTACCTACGGTCTTCCTTAAAATTATTTTAAAGGACGTATCGATCAATCTAGCACCTTAGAGACCAACAAGAGTCTCAGGGTAGAAGCTGTCAAGACGTCTGGGTTGGGAAATTCCTGGAGCTTTTGGAAGTTGAGCCAGAGATGGTGGCATTTGGGGGATGGAGGATATAATGCCACAGAGTCCACCCTCTACGGCAGGCATTTTCTCAAGGGGAACTGATCTCTCTTGCCTGGAGGGTAGTTGTAATACCAGGAGATCTCCAGTCCACTCCTAGAGGTTGGCAACCCTAATCAAGAGTCAAAGCTCCCTTCGCCAGATGTGGGACTCAAACCTAGAGCTGTTCTACCGCCGGCCAACACGGCTTCCCCCTGAAACTTAGGGTTGCCACCTCCACGTTGGGAAATACCTGTAGATTTTGGGGGTGGAGCCTGAGGAGGGTGGGGTTCGGAGAAGGGAGGGACTTCTTTGGGGTATAACGTCACAGGGTCCGCATTCCAAATGGTGGCCATTTTCTCTGGTGAACTGATCTTTTGTCACCTGGAGATCAGTCCTGATGGCATCAGATCTCCAGCCACCACCTGGAGACTGGCAAACCTGAACTATCTTGATTAGTCTAAGATGCAGGGCTATTTTGGGGCAGGAGCGCACAGGAACGGAGTTCTGGCTGGCTTCAGAGTTGGCCACGCCCACCACAGCCAAAACCTCTGCATGCGTGGCTACAGAGGGAAGGCCTGGAGAGTGACACCCCTCCCCCCGATGACTCCAAGGCGGGCGGGCCAGGGGGGCACCAGCCTTTCCCAGCCTCCCCACAGCCACAGGGCACCCGGGCAAGCCAAGTAAAGGAATGGGGTGTGGCCTAATATGCTAATGAGCTGCACTGTCAGGGGTGTGGCCTAATATGCTAATGAGCTGCACTGTCAGGGGTGTGGCCTAATATGCTAATGAGTTCCTGCTGGGCTTTTTCTACAAGAAAAGCCCTGCTAAGATGTCTCTACTACCTCAGCTAAAGTTCCTGTTTGTTAATTTACCCTTTTTAAAGTTCCTGACAAGATCTTGAATGAATGACAGAGGTTATAATTTATTTTTTAATGGACTGGTTATGGGGCTAAGTTGAAGACAGTTCAGGACAAAAATGGAAGCCGTAGAGTTGCCAAAAGAGCAGCATTTTTATGCTGCAAAATTAGTCTGAAGGCAGAGAATAGTTAAGACATAACTTCCCTTGCCATTTTATGGACATATCCAAATTAAGTATCATTAAAAATTTGTTATGATGGATTTAAAAGTTTCAAACATGAGATTATTATTCAAAATGAAGTCTTGTTGTCCATTCTTTATTGAATACTTGGGATACATTTAGTAGTAAACATTATCTCCCTACTTGCATTAAGTAGTCCAAAATTCAGATTCTAATTAAATTTTGATGGCAATAGTTTAACCTGACCAACAAATTTTTATTCATGCACACTTCTTCAGATACAATGAAACAGAAGTTACCAGTCCATACATATAGGTAGAGGGTGAGTAGTAAATCAGCATACAACATATTTAAGAGATTCAAGGACCAAACAGGAATAACAAGTTTGGTTTATACGGTCGTCATTTGTTAGTGAAGGAAATAAATATGTCAAATATGTCAACTTTCTTTACACACAAAGAGCGGGACTCATGTAGCTGGAATATCAGGGGGAATTGTTTTGCAATGGTTGTTCAACATCATTTCACTCCCTGAAATAAATCTGTAAATCAGGACAATAGAAGTGTTGTCATGGAGTTATGAAACTGATTTTTTTTTTGTAAGCCGTGGTGTTTGTGTGATGTGATTAAACCACCTTTTGGAAGATGGTTCCAAAAGCCACTTTACGCGGAATCAAATTCTATACGACACCCAAACCTATCTGTTTCACTAACATTAAAGAGGATGTTTTCTTAAAATTTCAAGATTTTATGCTGGATTTTATTGTGAAAGCAAAGGGGATACCTGCTAGACATCGCAGAAAATTCATCCAGAAAAGTGAACCACTTTAAATTATGAGATATATTACCTGAAGAAGCATTAACAGTTTGTCAAAATCCGAAAGTAGATAAGGACCCATTTGATGAAATTAGGCAACCAGACAATCACTGTTGGGTGTATGCGTGGGCTCGTATGTTTTCTCTGGTTTCCCTTCAACATGCATTAGTCCTGTATATTGTGTGTATGTTGTATGTACTGGCTATGGTCGCCTGAGCCACCCTCCAGGTAGGACCCAGATTTCTCCCAGAATTATGACTGATCTCCAGATCGCAGAGATCAATTCTCGGCGCGGGGGGGGGGGGGGGGGGAGCTTTTGGAGGGAGTGGACTCAATAGCATCAGATCTCTGCTGAGTTCCCTCCCCTCCCCAAACTCTGCCCTCCTCAGGGTCCATCCCCAAATCTCCGCTGATCTCTACCTTCTTCAGGGAAGGGCTATGGCTCAGTGGAAGAGCCTCTGCTTTGCAGGCAGAAGGTCCCAGGTTCCATTGCCGACATCTCCAGCTAAAAGGACCAGGCAGCAGGTGACGTGAAAGACCTCTCTCTGCCTGAGACCCTGCAGAGCTGCTGCCAGTCTGAGTAGACAATACTGACCTCAGTGGACCAAAGGTCTGATGCAGTATAAGGCAGCTTCATGTGTTTTATCATGTGTTTTCTGTGCGTCCCTGGAGGCACTAAGCATGCTCCGTTCCCATCAGGCCACAAAATCAGAAGTCCCTCCCTCCCTTGTCTGTAGGTGGCTCCATTTCACTGCTCTACCAATAGACACTTGACTGGCCAACTTTGTTGTGAGAAAGACTGATGCCTTTGAGATGACGCACATTAAAGCGAGTTGAAAGACTTTGTTTCTCACTTGTGTCTCCTTGGAGACCGGTTTCCATCATATCTGGGAGGGTTGCATCACACGTTTGAGAATACACAGGACACTGCTTTAGACTGAACCAGACCCTCCTTGGTCCACCAAGGTCAGTATTGCCTACTCAGACTGGCAGCACCTCTCCAAGGTCTCAGGCAGTGTTCCCTCTAAGCTGGGTTGGTGTGAGCTAGCTCACAGTTTTTTAGCCTCTGGCTCAGAGATTTTTGTCTTAGCTCAGGAAGGATGGGGCTCCAGAGCAAACCAATTCATGCAGTAGCCAAATCACTCACTCACAACTTTAATGCTACTGGCTCACAAAGAAGAATGTTTGCTCACAAGACTCCACAGCTTAGAGGGAGCATTGGTCTCAGGCTGAGAAAGACCTTTCCCATCACCTGCTGCCTGAACCTTTTAAGTGGAGGTGCTGCCGGGGACCGAACCTGGGGCCTTCTGCATGCAAAACAGTTGCTCTTCCATTGAGCCACAGCCCCTCGCCAAACATGACCGGGCCTACCACAGTGATAGTGGCGTTTCTGTCTGATCCTCATTTCTTCATCTACAGATATTTTCTGACTTGTTTTTCTCCCTCCCCCTGCTGTGGATGTGATGGAGGACATAGAGCAGTTACATGTAGAGATGAATGGACGTCTTCTGGCTTCCTCTCTGCGACCACATCCTCCCTCCTGTTCCAAACCAGAAATCTTAATTAAAATGCCACTACAGAAAGGAAATCAATTAACAGACACCTTACAGGATGGTTTATTCTCTACTATACATGCTCAAAATTACTTACAAGCCTACCATTACTGATTTAGGATATTAGTTTGCCAACGCCACTAATGAACTGCAGTATTATTGAGCGGGATAAAAGACACCTTGGGAATCCATGCAAATTATTCGAGCACAGCACTTTGCTTTCCAGTGCGCCTCATCTTTCATAGCGGAGAATAAGGGAGAATCTAGTTCAGGCAAATAAAGAGAGCTCCATAGGGACTGGTCTTCTTGAGTCTCTGAGAATTCCCCAATTTTCTGAGCAAATGCTAATATTACATCTTCGCCCTGGATTTAGAAGCATTTTGTTACAGTCAGGGGTCGTTTCGTAGAAAAAGAGCTAGGGGAACTCATTAGCATAACTCATTAGCATATGCCACACCCCCTGACATAACCGGAAGTGTATCATAAGGCCACACCCCCTGACATCACCGGAAGTGGGTCATAAGGCCACACACCTCGCCCCTAACGGTCCCGGCCGCCGCCGCCAGCCTTGCAGCTCTACTGCCGAGCCCCATGAGGGGCCCGGCGGTGGACCTGCAAGGCCAGCGGGAGTGCAAGGAAGCTCCGCCAAGGCCCTCCCTGGCCCCAGGCAGGCAGGGGTGGGGAGAGGCGGGGAGGAAGCAACTTACCCTCCCTCTTCTCCTGCCTCCTCCTGGCTGAATGAGGGCCAGAAGCGGGGCGGCCAGAAGCAGGGGGCGGGGCTTCATCATGTGCCCCGCCCCCCGTACCTCACCCGGGGGAACTGCGTTCCCCCTCAATCCCCCTCAAAATGACCTCTGTTTATAGTTTATAGTCATTAAGCACATATGGGTGCAAAATATAAATTAAAGATATATCTTCTGAAGGAAAATTTGAGATCTTCCTTCTGTTGGATATGGGATGTTGTAACTCTGCATGCAAGAGGAACTGGGAGGGAAAGGGTTTGAAAATCTAGCAATCTTTGGCTTTAATCTATAACTGATGAACAAAAGGCAAAGTTTATGCTTGGCAGTTTAGGGGAAGATTTTTCTGCATTTGTGAGTATGCCGAGTCAAAGCCAAAAGAAAGACGCTAAAACGTTTGAACACGCATTAAGAGAATTTGGGGAAGAATGCTCAAAATGGCTTATTGAATTTGAATCACCGAATGGCTCAAGTTACATTTCTAGAAAGAACTTGAAAGAGAAGTCCCACCCAGAGAAAGGGAGAAAAAGGCCAATTGCTGCATTGCTTTAACTGTAACAAAAGGGACCACTTTGCAAAGGACTGTAGAGAGCCACCAGCCAATGGGCAGTTTTTCTAAGATGCACAGGAAGAGCACACAAGCTGCAAACACACAGAGAGGAAATTTTAGAAATCAAAACCATGATGGTCCTAATGCAACATATGAAGGAAAAAGTTTTCTACTAATTTACCATGATGATGCTGAATCAGAATCAAAAGAAAATAAGTGGCCGATCAGTGGAGCATCCAGTTGCAGCACACACGGCAAAGGATTTCTTTGATGGACTCAACGAGATTGGATTTATACCCCACCCTTCACTACTCGAAGGAGTCTCAGAGCGGCTTACAATCTCCTTTCCCTTCCCCTCCCCACAACAGACACCCTCTGAGGTAGGTGGGGCTGAGAGAGCTCTTTCGAGGACTGCTTGTGAGAGAGCAGCTCTGAAAGAACTTGTGAATAACCCAGGGTCACATTAAAAGCTGCATGTGGAGGAGTGGGGAAATCAAATCCAGTTCTCCCAGATCAGAGTCCACTCTCCTAACCACTACACTGAACAAGGGCTTTGACATATGCTCTGGAAATAAAGAATGTACTATTAGCAAAGACAATGTTGTATATGCACAAGGTAACCAAAAACCAAGGTAACCCAGGACATTGTAATCCAAAAGTAATCCTAGACGTTCAGAACTAGAACCTCACCAAAGACATTAAGGCAAAGCCAAGTGACATCAATGGCGTAAGCAAACATGCATGTTGTATTTGAGCAAAAGGAGTTAGACCCTCATTTCCACCCAGAAACAAGAAATATACCAGCAAGCCATTAGAATGAGTTCATAATGATGTCTTTGGATGAGTACATGGGATAGCAAGTGGCGGAAATAGATACCTTTTCATCTTTCTTGGTGATTTCTCAAGAGAGTTGCATATTGTCAGACTCGGGTTCGCCTTTCACAATGGTATCTACACCTGTAGCATTGCCAACCTGCTTCAATGTAATCTGCACCCCGTCCCTCTCCCCCCTCGCCTTCCCAACTACAGCAGATGTATTCGACTGCTTATTGCTCACCCTTGCTGACATTCCTGGTGGGAGGGAGGGAAGCTGTGGGAAGGAGTGAGTCTGTGTGGATGTGGCTGCAGTCACACGGAGCATTAGCCACGCTACAAAGACGGCAGATAGGCGGATTTTCTGGCCGCGATCATACCGCAACATCTGGGAAGTGTAGAGCTCCCATGGAGAACCCGAGGCTTCCCTCCGAAAATGCGCCATAAAAAACTAGTACCTCCGAGGTACTAGTTTCCAGAAACCTCGGGGCAAGGGCAGGAGTCTGATCACGTTTCCGGTGGTAACTCGTGGCATCTGGCGCCCGCCCATGTCCCGTCGCAAAGTGTTTTTTTTCCCAAGTCTCCATGGGATGCGCACAGGCACCCAACAGCGCACGCGCACACTTTGGTTAGAAAAAAAACACAACCCCCGCCACGCCGCTTCTTTGCCGCACCGCAGGAGCGAGGTATGATCGGCACCTCCCCCCAAACCACAGGATGTCGGTAGGAGGTGTGATCTGGCTGCCGTGCGGTAGTTCGCTCCAGGGCAAACAGCCACGCCTCCCCCCCACGATATCTGGCCCGTGTGACCGGGGCCTGTGTGTAGTTAGGGAGGTAATGCAGTAACCATTTTCCCAAGCAGCACCTCAGGAGTATTCTCATGAGAATGTCCTTGAAGATGATAAGACTTTGAATGGCTAGTTGAACCATAGTATGTCTCTGGGTTCTTAGGATTGCTTATAGTTATGACCAGTGTTCCCTCTAAGCTGAGTTAGTGTGAGCTAGCTCACAGTTTTTTAGCCTCCGGCTCACACATTTTTGTCTCCGCTCAGGAAGGAGGGCTCCAGAGCAAACTAACTTATGCAGTAGCCAAATCACTCACTCACAATTTTAATGCCAGTAGCTCACAGAGTAGAATTTTTGCTCACGAGACTCCACAGCTTAGAGGGAACATTGGTTATGACTGTGTGACATAAGACTGGAATGTGGGTTTTAGTTATACACTGAGTCCCCGCTTTTCCCCCTCATTCCTGACAAAGAGTTCACCTTTACAGTATCTCAAACCTCTTCAATAAACTTTCTCTCAAGGAAGCCTGTGCTAGAGAGTGAGTTGACTGAAAGCCCGACACATATCTGCTGAGGCAAAAGAGTGAAGTTCACAAATTCCTCAAGAGATATGTTGCTATTGTTTCTAACAAGTTTGGGGGGGAGCCTGAAATGCTACAAATGGATAACAGGGGTGAGTTTGTATCTCATCACACACAAACTTTCTTGGTAGAGGAAGGGATCCTGCACAGGAAGTAGGTGAGCTTTACACCTGCGCAGAATAGCCCTGCTGAAAGGAAACTGAGGCCCCGGTCACACGGAAGATTTTGGCCCGGGAGAGGGACGGATCGGGGGCGCAACAAACGGGCGCGATCTCACCGCAACATCTGGGAAGCAGCGCGCACCCGTCCCCGATCCGTCCCTAAACCCGGAAAAGCCACTGCAAAAAAGAACCTCCTACAGAGGAGGACTTACCTGAAGCACCGCAGCAAGCGTGTCATCCGGAGCAATCCAGGCTCCCGGCCGAACTGCGCACGTGCACACATGTGCAGTTTGGCAGCCTCGCTCTCCCTTCAGTAGCTTCCCCCCCTGGATCTGATCGTGCCGGGAAGGAACTGTGCGGCAGCTCAGGGGATCTATGTGATCCCGCCGCCGCATGTTTCTTTTGGTGCGGCTTTAAAAAGCCGCACTTTGGCCGTACTTCCCCCCCGATGTGGCAGGGGCCTGAGATCTTTACTGGAGACAAGCAAATTCATGCTCGTGGATGCAGGCCTACCCAAGAAACAATCTCCAGGACAGACTGCCCACAAAAGGGGGTACACGTTACACCTTTACAAATATGGCATGGCAAGGTGCCAGAAAATTTGGCAGCAAGTCCTTCACATTTGAACCCAAGGAGAGAAGACAAAAACTAGATCACAGAACCAGAGGAAGTGTTTTTTGTGGGATATGATTCTGGAAGTAAGGGATGCAGAGTCGTATACCCAAACAGGTTGCATCCATGTCAAGCATGTGATTCACTTTGTCAAAAGCAGAGCCAGTAGAGAAGCGGCTGCATCGTGTGTCTAGAAAAGGCAGATGAGCAGTACCGGGCCTTGAATCTTCAACCAGTTCACAATGACGGAACCTGTGTTAAATAGTGGGTTCCATGGATGAACAGATCCCAAGTATAGTGATCAACTCTCTTTATTAGTGATTTCAGCAAGGAGAAGAAAGACTAAAAATCCCTGGCAGAAGTCTGGTTTCTAAGCATGCATTACAATGGCCCCAGTCACATGGCAAAGTTGCTGCGGGAGAGGCACGGAAGGTGGGCGGATTATCCGGGTGCGATCACACCCCAGCATCTGGGAAATGGAGCGCACCTGTGGCTTACCGCTGACAATGCGCATTTAAAAACTAGTACCTCCAAGGTACTAGTACGTGTTTGCCACTGGCTGCCTCCAGACGCCCGTGGTGTGATTGCCCGGTGTGTGGCATTCCCCTCTGGTCCCTCGTTTACTGCTGGCACCGAGGGCAGGACCCGTGCTGTGCCGCCGGCGCGTCTGATCGTGTAATCGCGGATCAAACTGCGCCGGGGCAATTAGCCATGCCTCCCCCCCTCCCGCAATATCTGGCCCGTGTGAACGGGGCCCTTGAGAACTTTTGCGTGTAACATTAAGAAGGGGTGTTGGATATTGTAACTCCGCATGCAAGAACATAAGAATATAAGAGAAGCCTTGTTGGATCAGGCCAGTGGCCCATCCAGTCCAACACTCTGTCTGTCACACAGTGGCCAAAAATACCAGGTGCCATCAGGAGGTCCACCAGTGGGGCCAAAACTCCAGAAACCCTCCCACTGTTGCCCCCCAAGCACCCAGAAGACAGAGCATCACTGCCCCCAAACATAAGAACATAAGAGAAGCCATGTTGGATCAGGCCAATGGCCCCTCCAGTCCAACACTCTGTGTCACACAGTGGCCACGTCCCAGTGCCATCAGGAGGTCCACCAGTGGGGCCAGAACTCCAGAAGCCCTCCCACTGTTGCCCCCAAAGCACCCAGAAGACAAAGCATCACTGCCCCAGACTGAGTGTTCCCTCTATACCTTGTGGCTAATAGCCACTCATGGACCTCTGCTCTTAAGAACATAAGAGAGGCCATGTTGGATCAGGCCAATGGCCCACTCAGGCCAACATTCTGTGTCACACAGTGGCCAAAAACACCAGATGCCATCAGGAGGTCCACCAGTGGGGCCAGGACACTAGAAGCCCTCCCACTGCGCCCCACCCCCAAGCACCCAGAAGACAGAGCATCACTGCCCCAGACATAGTGTTCCATCTACACCTTGTGGCTAATAGCCACTCATGGACCTCTGCTGCAGATGTTTATCCAATCCCCTCTTGAAGCTGTCTGTGCTTGTGGCCACCACCACTTCCTGTGGCAGCAAATTCCACGTTACTACTCGTTGGGTGAAGAAGTACCTCCTTTGATCCATTCTAAGCCTGCTGCTCATTAATTTCATTGAGTGCTCATGAGAAAGGGAGAAAAGTACTTCTTTCTCTGCCTTTTCTACCCCATGCATAGACTGGGCAAGATTGAAATAAAGGTCTCGAAGATATGCAGGCCCCTGTGATGCCAGAAAACCCGGGGAGGGAGGAATACTGAAAAACTGAACCGAATGCTAGAGACCCCCGAACATGCGTGGAAGTCCAATTTTAAAAAAATAAATCTTGAAGTGGTAGGGTGCCAGAGCTGATGAAAATCACATGCACAGAACAGGTCAGGGTGTGATGTGTATTTAACCCCCACCAATGGGACTTTATTGATTATGATGCGCTGTCACCTGACATGAGCAGTAGACTCATTAATTAGATAAACAGATGCAGAAACAATCCCCAATAAATGTGGGTGCATTTTTAAAGTTAATCTTTGAGGAATCATCCACAATTGACCTCAGGTATGAGGAGTCCCCTGCCCACTTTATTTTCGGTCTCCAGCTGCTCCGGCGCTCAGCGGCTCAAGCCAGCTGCTAAGCCCTTTCTCATGGAAGAGTTACGTGTCATTGCCCTAATCAGATGAGGTTTCGGGGGGGGTGTGTGCGGGGGGAGGGTGGTCATAACTGCAGAGAGCATCCTTGATCATGGGGGTGGATGGAATGTGGGTGGCTGGGCGTGCATGCTTCGCACTCTCTGTGAGACACACCCGGTGCCTGCCCAGAGTGTGTGATGTCCAAAACAATTCCTGGGCGTCTGTTGCCATGAACCTCCACTCCCAATGAGAACGTTTTCGTTGCCTGGCAGTCACACACACAAGACGTCTTCGTCAGAGGTCATTTCCTGCAGGAGTGCACAGGAGCGGAGCTCTGGCAGTAAAGAGCCCAGGGGGCGGGCACATGCAACAAGTCCCACCCCCTGCTCCCAGCAGCCCCCAGTCAGAGCAAGAAGCAGCCAGGTAAGTTGCAGAGCCCTCCCCAGCCCCCCGGTCCAAAACAGTCCAAAACCTTTAAGACCAAGTTTTATTCAGGTACGAGCTCTCCCTCCTCTGCTAGGAGAGCTCTGCCTGTTCCCCCCCCCCCAATAGCTAGCAATCCAAAAGAGTCCAGCGGAGCCTGAGTGGGGGGTGCTGCAAATGAGTTATGCTAATGAGTTCCTGCACCTCTTTTTCTACGAAATGACCCCTGGTCGTGTTCCGGTATGCGTGCCCTGGCCTCCTAGATCATGAGTTTAGAGCAGGGTTCCCCCACAGCCCCCGCCAGTGCTTCCCCTGGTGCCCGCCAAACGTCTCAGAAAGCAGGCCTTGTTCTTGGCTACCCCTCAGTCAGAGGAAAGGGTTTCCTGCTGGAGGATTCGAGAGGACTGGCAAGCCCCCGGGCTTTCTTTAGTCGGCGTGTGGCTCCATTCCCCCTTCAGGCTTTCCTTCTTCCAGGGAGACGTGAGGAGGGAGGTGTTTGGCTTGGCCCTGCTGCTTGTGGCAGCCATTTTGGGGTGGTCTCCATTGCCTCCACCCCAAATGTCAAAGGTGCCTTCAGGCTCAAAAAGTTTAGGGGCTACAACTGGCACTTCAGGTTTCTAGTGGTGACTTCCAGGACTGTTCTAAGGTCACATTTGGGCAAGAAAGTGGGATCCTCATTAATGGCCCCGGTCACACGGGCCGGATATCGCGGGGGGGGGGGAGGCGTGGCTGTTTGCCCCGCAGCGACATAATGCGCGACTGTGCGATCAGGCGTCCCCTCGTGGTCCCGGCGAGGTCCCGTGGTTAGGGGGGAGATGCCGATCACACGACGCGCCAAAGAAGCGGTGCGGCACGGCAAACGGGGTTGTGTTTTGTGTTTTTTTAACCTGAAGTATGCTCATGCCCTGTTGGGTGCTTGTGCGCATCCCTGGAGACTTCGGGGGGGGGGACCTTTTCGCAATGGGGCATGGGCGGGCGCCGGATGCCACCGGAAACGCGATCAGACGCCCGCCCTTGCCCCACGGTTTCCGGAAACTAGTACCTCCGAGGTACTAGTTTTTTGCCGCGCATCTTCTGCGGGAAGCCTTGGTTGAGCCACGGGAGCTCTACGCTTCCCAGATTTGGCGGTGAGATCGTGCCCGGAAAATCCGCCTATCTTCCATCTCTCTAGCGTGGCTAATGCTCCGTGTGACCGGAGCCAATGTTATTTTTCACCTTTGGATTCTTATGTACATTACTTGTGCTGTTTTACATAATATTATTTGCATGCTTTTCCACATCCCTCATGGACCTATGACTTCAGGTGCCCCACACGGTGTCAAATGCTGTACTGCCATATTCCTTAAAACGATCCCTTATGAATCCTGCACAACTGAGTGTGAGTACAGAGACTTCCAAGGCTCCTGCTGATTTTGTGAACAGGGTAAGGGTTGCCAGCCCCCCTGTCAGCCCTCTCTAGGAATTCCCAGAACCTCTGTGGTTTTTCCAATAGAGTTTCTGGCAATTCCTAGAGAATGTGATGTCACTTCTAGGAATTGCCAGCAAAGGTTTTACCATAAAGGTTTCAGCAATTCCTTGAGAGACATGGCATCACGTCCAGGTTTTACCAGCAGTTATATGGCCACCCCCCTTGTACCTGCCCCCCCCAGTCTCCTGCTGGTTGCCTGGCAACCCTGACATTTATCCACAATTGTCGAAATCAGTGTAAGACCCTATCTTAAAAAATGCTAATTGCTTGGATAGTTTGTACTACATTTTTTTTTATGGAGCTGCAGTAACTCAAGTGGTTAAGACGCTGAACTGCAGGCTGTGGAAGGTCGGTAGTTCAGCAGTTCGAGACCCGAGTGCGCCGCATGACGGAGTGAGCTCCTGTCTCTAGTTCCAGCTCCTGCCAACCTAGCAGTTCGAAAGCAAGAAATTGTAAGTAGATAAATAGGTACCACTTCAGTGGGAAGGGAACAGCGTTCCGTGCGCCTCTGTGTTTAGTCATGCCGGCCACATGACCACGGAAATGTCTTTGGACAGCGCTGGCTCTTCAGCTTTGAAATGGAGATGAGCACCGCAACCCTAGAGTCGGACTCGACTGGCTTTCGAGCAAGGGAACCTTTACCTTTACTACATTTTTATATTCTGGAAATGGTTTTAGTGGGGAGACAGTTAGGACTTCTGAATATGAATGTGTTCATTCGATGAGGAGAGGGTGGAAATGTATACTTGCCGTGAATATGTGTCAGTGGAACAGATCCCCAAAGTAGCAGCTGGGTCCGTTGCCTTCCTTCTTGCCACAGTTCAGTGTCCCTCCTGGTCACCTAATGTACGAAGGAAATTCTGTTCTCTTTGCACACTGCTAGTGTGAAGTTCATTGTCAGACTTTGCTGAAAGATAGCCCTACATACCTACAACATACCCGAAAGAGGGTCGCCCAGCCTCCGCTTGAAAACGTCCAGCGAAGGAGCCTCCACCACCTCCCGAGGCAGACTGTTCCACTGCTCAGCCACTCTTACAGTTAGGAAGTTTCTCCTGATATTTAGCCGGTAACGATTCCCTTGTCATTTCCACCCGTTAGATCTCGTCTTGCAATCCGGAGGAAGAGAGAATAGATCTGCTCCATCTCCTACATGTAAAGTAAAGGTAAAGGTTCCCTTGCTCGAAAGCCAGTCGAATCCGACTCTAGGGGTGCGGTGCTCATCTCCATTTCAAAGCCGAAGAGCCAGCGCTGTCCGAAGACGTTTCCGTGGTCATGTGGCCAGCATGACTGAACACCAAGGCGCATGGAACGCTGTGACCTTCCCACCGAAGTGGTACCTATTTCTCTACTTGCAATCTCTTGCTTTCGAACTGCTAGGTTGGCAGGAGTGGTTAAGTGCGCGGACTCTAATCTGGGAGAACCGGGTTTGATTCCCCACTCCTCCACTCGCAGCTGCTGGTGTGACCTCGGGTCAGTCACAGGTTCCTTCAGAGCCGTTCTCTCAGGAGCGGTTCTCTCAGAGCTCTCTCAGCCCCACCTCCCTCACAGGGGGGAATTTCACATTACCCAGTTTCACCCGGTTTCAAGCCTGCCTTTCCCTCTCCTGTCGACGTTGCCCTTTGTTCCTCCTTTTCGTCTCTTTCTTCATCTCTGCCAGAATAAATCTGGCCACAGTGTAGTTAATTCAAAGTGCTGTCCATATTAAACATGGGCAGACATTTTTATTAATGCATTAAACTTGACTGGATCTTTTTTTCTTTCTTCTGGCATCATAATTTACCTAGCTTGGGTGTCATCTCAAATTGACAGGAACAATTAATTTTTTTAGTAGTAATTAAATAGCGCTCAGCTAACTTCTACATCACTTTTCTAAATGGACAGCGTGAGGCCTTCCTTTTTGTGCAAACAACTCAAAGTGCAAATGATAAGTGAAGGAGGACACACACACACACACACGGTGTGTGTCTCTTCTGGGTGGGGCAGGAAAGATTGTGGGTGAAAAGTACGCAGACGGAGAGTGATTTCAGCAAAGGGTACTTTATCCAATCAGGAACAAGATGACTTTGGCCGGCTTGCAGGCCGGCTTGTATTCCCCGAAAAACCGCCACCCAAAACACACCCTCACTTCCCAATTGGTTATTTACAGTGGCCGAGAGTCCCATTGGCTCTCGGCCGGGAACCTAGCCCCCTGATTGGAGCAGGCTAGGATCCGCATAGTCCATTGTCTCTTGGAGCGAAGCTCGACGTTTGTCTCTGGACTTGTCTGGACTTGTCTGGACTTGTCAGGACTTGATACACCACAGCGGGACTCACATATTTCAACAGGGACGGCTAGATCGGAGTCCAGTGGCATCCGAGAGACCATAAAGATCTTCAGGGCATCAGGCTAAGAGAGTCACGCGGCTCCCTTTGTTGAACCGAAGTCAGAATGAAGATCTCTGCCTTCTTGTATCCCAGTCAGAAGACTGTTACTCTTCTTTCTTCTTTTGGGGTTGTGTGACTTAATTTGTGCACCAGAAGCTATGCATTCTTTTGTTGACCCCCACAGATTTCTCACATATGAAAACAGGCGCTCACAAATGTGCCCTCTGCCTCTGAATTAGCTTTCTTTGCCCTCCACAATATCACTGTGTAGTTAAATCTAACCGGCCGCACAAGAGCCAAGCCTGAGGAAGTGTGCATGCACACAAGAGCTCATACCTCGAGTAAAACTTTGTTGGTCTTAAAGGTGCCCAGTCTGGACTCAAACTTTGCTCTCCTGCTTCAGACTAAAATGGCTACCAGACTCATAGCTACGGTGGGGCGTTTGGTGGCTCCGCCCCCTTTCTTAAAGGTACAGCCCCACAAGAATTTCTCCTGCAAATGCTTTTTGCAATAATTTAAAAACATTTTTAAAGATGTATGTGCCTTTAAGCAGAGTGGGGTGCTGTAGTTGACTAATTCCCACACTGAGCAAGGAGGTTGGAGTAAGTGACCTCTAGGATCCCTTCTTACTCTGTGTCAAGAAACTGGTCTCTTTTAAGAGCTTTTTTCCCCTGTTGGCTTTCTTAACTATAGAAGTCATCACCCCACCTGCCGGCCTGTTATCAGAATTGTTTATTATGCTGGCAGAAGTGATTAACTTGCAACAGTTGAGAACCATCATCTAAAGTGGTTGACAGCTTGCAGTTTAGAGATCTATCCTGGTAACAGCTTCCTATTGGCTAAATGGCTTTTCTTTCTGCACGGAGAACTTCAACCCCACCAGAAAAGAAATTTGCCCTACGAGCCACAAGATCCTGGCTGCGGGCCTGATGGCTTCCCACCTGGATTTGGCTGTGTAAGAACTCATGTTCTTGGAGGTGGGACAGATGGTGTTTTTTAAAACATCATAGCAAACTAGATCATTTGTCAAACACTGACTCAGGGAACCCTGCAGTGCCCAGCTATTTCTCACCACAGCATTTTTGGGCTACCCCTTATTGTAACACTGGACCTTAAGGGCTTAGCCATTCCAAAAGGGCAGTGCCGCATTAGCACATTATGCACATATGATGGAGCATTCCTTGGCTACACCTCAGGAGAAAGGCCTGGCACGACACAAGTGCTAGGAGAGCAAATGAAGTGAACTTCCCCACCTCATTCTTACCTTGACCATGTTCGCAAGACCTTTATGCGAGGCATTACTCTGTCAGCTCCTCCTCTGCGGCTTTCTCTTCTGGACTGAGGTTTCTCACATGAAATATACAAAACAGGAATCTGCTGATTGAGAGAAGAAACTTTTCTGTCTCTCGTCCTCCCCTGCCTAACCACATAAACAAACCATTGAGGGTCAGGGAATGGGCTGGGGAAACCTTTGTCTTCTCAGAAATGGATTTCCCAAGTCAGGATCCATTACCTGGCTTGGAGGACCTTCACTTTGGCCCATTATGCACACACAGGTAACTGCAGATTTTCAGCACAGTAACCCTTTAAGCTTGACTTTGGATTCTGTGCCCACCTTATGCACCGTTCCTTTTTCTCCAGCGTATTTATTCTGCAGCTACCATTTTTTAAAAAACCCTGCACTTTCTAAATCAGGGTGGAACATCACTTATGATGTGTGGGGGGTGGCATCCAATTTTTTTTAATTACACAAATGCCCTATCGCAGCTGCACAGTAGCATCCAGCAAGTGCCTTCCATTTAAATCCTCATGGTTCAGGTTTTCCCTGGGAAAAGGGAAAGGAACAGAAAGGAATGCAAGCAAAGGGGGAAAACCCACTGTTGAAACTGACCAGACTTCTTCTGAAACTGACAAGCAGCTGTGAAGCCCCGTTTTCCATATTGCCAAGCACTAGGGGATTCTCTGCTGTGTTATCGGCCACTGTGATAAATGGGAAAGACTCACACAATCTCATAATCTGGGGAAACATGTGGAATGTACAGAATGCAAGATAGAACCAACTGACACTGGCATTGCAAGCTGTGATTGTTGACAACGTGTGTGTGTGTGCGCGTGCACATGCGCCTGTGCAAAGTCAGCTGCAGGTCCACCAGGCTTTGCACAGGGCTGCAATTTGTATGGGGGAGGAGGGCTTTTTTAGTCTTGTGCCACTAAATTGAAAAAAGGAGGGGTATTTCCAGAGACTGACAAAATGGTCCACCCGCAAAAAAAAACAACAACAACAACAACCCAACACTTTGTTCACTAAAGCATTAAAGGGAGAAATGTTTACAAAGTTTTAGGCTTCCCATCCCAGTGTCTCTCTCGCTCTCTCCTTACATCTCATGTCAATTTCATTCTGCGCTGATGATCCCTCCCCTTTATTTTGTTTGCTTTTTTTTTTTTTTGCACTGGGGATGCTGCTGTTTGCCTCCTCTCCAACCCCCCTTTCAAGTCAATACCAGCAGAGAACTAAACCTTGTGCAGCTCTTTTTAAACTCCCACCCCCATTATTTTACTTTTAAGAATTCAGCTATCTGAGACTAGCGATAGTTTCATATCACTAGACGCATGCCTAAAATTAAATTTAAAAATGAGGGGAAAGTGGAGGTTGTACACCAATAAAGAGAGGAGGATGGTATAAGGTGCAGAGTGGGTGGAAAGACCTTCGTGTGGGCAGGAAGGAACCTTCAAGGGATGGCAAAAGGGCAGGGAGAAAATCCGAGGGAATCTGTATGCTTTCGGCTTGGAAGCAAAACAAGGGAAAAATCAGCACAAAAGCAGTCTCAGAAAAACCTGGGAAAACAGCGACCAGCAAGTGAACTGAGTCCAGAGCAACAAAGAAAAACACGACAGTCATGCACAGTGAAAGTGAGGGAAAACTCCCGTACACAATAGGTACACAGGTACACACACTGTTTGGTTTAATACTGGCCTTGAAAGTTAATAGGGTTTATTCACCACAAATGTTTAAAGGCTCCATGTATGATTAATTTTGGAGTACCCTCAATGCGCTTTGCAAGGATTTGGGCTTGTACCAAGTTATCCTATCTGATGGCCATGAGCTCCTCAATATGTGCGGGCCTGATAGACAGCAAACCTGTATAACTATTATTTGGAGCGACATTATTCCATTGATTCAGATACCACCTGCCTTGCCTGGAACAGATATTTTATACTTTTAGCGTGTGTTGTTATTATCACTGAAGAAGGCCCTCAGGGCCGAAACGTGCTTGGTCTACTGGTTATTGCATGTGTGACTTGTATTTGTTGCTGTATGCAATTGTCTAAATAGATGTGATATTATACCCACTACCTCTTTGGTTTTATCTACACTCTACGACTTTTTTTAATGTAGTTACCGTCCACTTTGCAATAAATAAATATATTTTGCTCTTCGTTTTAGCTGCTGAAACTTCTAGGTTCCTGACTTGACTCTCAGGTTGGGTTTGCTGTTTCCTCGGAAGGTATTTCATAGATAGATCGATTCATCTTTGCTATGTATGTGTTGTTAGCAGTATTTTGATCACTCCCTTTGTAATCTCTTGTATATTGATGTATTCATTTACTTCAGTGTGGAGGGGGTTTGAGCTGTCTGCCCACAGGCATCCGTCGCTGCCTCAGTGCCCACACTGAACCCAGGGTCTCCGAAGGGCAGGAGGGGAAGGGGGGGTTGCCGTTTCCACCCTAGGCATTTGCTCACCAGAGGGTGCGCTTCCCAGCAGCCCAGCCACATTGCCCAGGGCACTCCCGCACCATCCCTGCCAGTGGTGGGCGAAGCAGGAGAGGGGGCCGCTGGAGGGGAGCTCCGATGTGGGGGCATGCAGCACGGCCCTCAGATCCCCCAATTCCCTCCTCCCTGGAGCAGAGGTGGTCTAGGACTGGAATGACCCTCATTCCATCCTGGGCTCTGTCATTCCACTCCAAGAGTGATCAGTGCCCAGAGACTGTCATTCCAAATCCATTCTGCATTCATCATTACTTCCTTGTGGAGTAATGCAGAAGGAATGTATTGCAATGGAACCCATGTGATTCATTGGGCATCTGTGAGTATGTCCAATGGGCACACACACCCCAAACACCACCACCCTCCAAAAACATCAAGTCTGCCTGCTGCATTTGCTCCCCCTACCCCAGCCATTGACTCCAGGGGCCCCGTGATCCTTCACAGTTGCCTTCCCTCTGGGTGCTGTAGAGTCCCCCCCCCCAAGCAGCCATTTCCTCCAGGGGGACCGAATCTCCGTAGCCTAGCGATCAGCTGTAATTCCAGAATATCTTCAGGCCCACCTGGAGGTTGGGAATCCTATAACGAGCCTGGGGGTTCCTTGCTGTCCACAGATATTTCTCAGACATTATCCTTCCAGTTGAAAAAAGAGTTGAGTTTGTTGCCCTTTTATCAGAGGGAGGGAGGGAGGGAGGGAGGGAGGGAGGAAGGGAGGAAAGAAGGGAGGGCGGCCCGACGGCAGAGGCCAGCGCTCGCCTCGCCCCCCCGGGGAAGGGGCGGCGCTCTGCACGGCCTCAGAGGCACCCGGACGGGAGGGGGGGGAGGGAGGGAGGGGGGGGGGGAGGTAGGAAGGAAGGGAGGAAGGAAGGAAGGAAGGAAGGAAGGAAGGAAATCCCAGTTCCCTATATTCTGGCTAGTGAGTAAAAAGACACTGGGATGACTTACAAGTGTTTGGATGCTTCTTTTTAGATATTATATGCATTCCAGCCTTCTCCTGTCAGTGCCCAGCGGAAGGGACAAAATACGGGTCCTGTGTCAGTTCATGGAAAGGTGCGGGCGGTGAAAGGGAGAAGATATCGTATCTGCATCTTGTCTCCACGGGAAAGGCTGGCTATAACGAATGTGCATAAATGCATAAATTTGGCCTCATCATGAGAGGCACCCGTGGAAGTGGACGGATACCATGTCTTAAGACAGAGCTTAAAACAGAGGTGGCCAAGACAGACCTCCCCCCAAAGACTGACCGGCCGCTCTCTGAGGAGCAAGATTCGAGCCCAGCGGCACCTTTGAGACCAACAAGATTTCCAAGCAGGAGTGACCTTTTGGGGAGCCGAAGGCCCCTTCCTCTGACCAAAAAAGGGGGCTTTGACTCTTGGGAGCGTACATGCTGGAAACCAGGGCTTTTTTTGTAGAAAAAGCCCAGCAGGAACTCATTAGCATAACAGGCCACACCCAACAGCAGAAACTCATTAGCATAGTAGGCCACACCCCTGACAGCACAGCTCATTAGCACATTAGGCCGCACACCCATGTAACCAGAAGTGTGCTCATCCAGCCACACCCACCTTTTGCTTGTTATTCTGTTTACCTTGTTTGTTGTCCAAACCCAGGGCCTTTTTTTGTAGCAGGAACTCCTTTGCATGTTTGGCCACACACCCCTAACGTAGCCAATCCTAATGAGTTCCTGCTGTTGGGTGTCACCTATTATGCTAATGAGTTCCTGCTGGGCGTGGCCAACTCGGGAGCCAGCCGGAACTCCGTTCCTGTGCGTTCCTGCCC
>NW_015160251.1:220758-242999 GCF_001447785.1 Gekko japonicus
ATTCCTGCCCAAAAATAGCCCTGCTGGAAGCCTTTCTGGTATTTATGGTGCTCCTGGGCAGAATCTTGTTCTTCGGCTACAGACCAGCACGGCTGCCCACCCGGGACGGCCCTCCTATCAGGCAGCCATTTCTGCCTTTTCTTCCGACGCATTTGGTGCCACGTGAGGTCCCGGCAGCTCGGAGCCAGTTACCAATGTGTGAATGCTGGGACGGGCATTCCATCTCTCTTCTGGTCTCTTTCCTACATTCCCAGGACTCATATACATGGGAGAGGTCCAAAGGCTCCACCTAGGGGAATACTCGTTCCTCTGTGGAGGGAATCACCCCTTGACCGCTGTGTGAGGTCTCAACTGCCCCCCCCACTGGCCACTGGGCAGCAGGATGTATATTTTTAATTAATTCCAGTTTTTCCTTCCCTCTGTTAAAAAAAAATATGGGGGGAATGGTGCTGGATTTATTTGTGGTCGGAATAACAAGGAGTCCTCCAGAGACCTTCTCCTGGCGAAAGAGGCTAACTGTAATTTTCAGCCATGAGTAATTGTGTATAATATAGTCCTAAATGATTTTTCTTCTGTAATTTCATTAGAGTTTAGAAATTTAATTAGATTTTGAATCGCTCTGAAATAAAGTAGCAAAGTACCCAGAGACTAAGAGCACTGGTTATTTAGTCCGCTGAGGCCAGAATTCTTGCTCTCAAATTGGCATGTGTTCATTAGGAGGAACTTTGCAGAACTTTGTGATATATTGTTGTCTTCCAGAACGGACTCTGAATAGGCCTTTGGAGAGCATTAGAGGAGCACACAATTATTACGCGCGCTCTTCTTGAGGCTTAAGATCATCCTCTTGCATGCACTTAATAAAAATATGCCTCTGAAGTTTGAGCGAGGAACTGTAGAGACAGGAAAGCTGCTCCTTAAATGCCCCTGCGCTCTCTGGGCTTTATTAGTCACCCCAGTACTTTCGCGTGATGATCCAGGAAGGGGCTGTTTGGTTCCCTTTAACGACGAGGTGGGTTTATGGTTCTTTTTATTGCTGTTGCGTACCAAGTGCCGTGGTGGTGGCTGTAATTAGAGCCTCCTGAAAAAGTTCCACACATCCTTTCTTCTGGCCAAGGTAGGCGAAATGTGTTCCCGTCCCGGCAAGCCCAGCTGTAGGCAGAAACTTCTTTGACGTGCTCTTGGCCACACTTGGTTGGTGGCTGCTTTGTGGCAGCTCAGCAGGACTTTGGGGACCAAGGGGAAAACAGGTAAGAAGACGTGGGCCAGGCCCGTATCCACAGTGGGGCATTTAGGGGCGGTGCCCCCTCACTCATGGCCCATGCCCCACAACTCCCGCTGCGAGAGTTGTGCTGGCAGGTAAGAAAAGACCCTTTTCTTCTTCACCTGCCTCCCAATGGTCTCTCTCAGTTTGGTGTAGTGGTTAAGTGTGCGGACTCTAATCTGGGAGAACCGGGTTTGATTCCCCCCTCCTCCACTTGCACCTGCTGATGTGACCTTGGGTCAGTCACAAGCTCTGGCACAGCTGTCCTTGAAAAAGAGCAGTTCTTGGTCAGAGCTCTCTCAGCCCCACCCACCTCCCAGGGTGTCTGTTGTGGGGAGGGGAAGGGAAAGGAGTTTGTCAGCCGCTCTGAGACTCCAAGTGAAGGGCGAGGTATAAATCCAATCTCTTCTTCTCTTCTTCTTCTCCTCTCTATTTCTCTCTCTCTCCCCCCTGCTTCCCCACCACCCAGATTTCCCAACGCCCCCACTACCCAAAATTTTCTGGCTATACCCGTGATGCAGACACGCGAAAGGAAAGAACCACAGCCTTCCTGGGCAAATCCTGCAATCGGCCTGGCCTATCCGGCCATCCCGACCTCAGCAGATCTCAGAAGCTAAACAGGGTCAGACTTGGTTTGTACTTGGATGGGAGACTTCCCAAGGAAGTCCAGGGTCGCTACACAGAGGAAGGCAAGGGGAAACCGCCTCTCAAAATCTCATGCCTTGAAAACCCAACAGGCTGCCCTGTTGGCCGTGTCTTGATGGCACTCTCCACCACCAGTCAAGTTTCCACCAGCTCTAAGAGGATGCCAGTGTGGTTAATGGACAAAGTCAAGGAGACCAGAAAAGGGAAGGCGTCCTTTCAAAAGGAGATGTTCTGCCCAAACTAGGAGAACAAGGAGGAGGCCAAGCCCTGGACAAACAAGTGTCCACTGACCGTGAAGTGGACAAAGGGGGAATATGAAAACACTAAGGCAAAGTTTCTTCCTTTTTTTGTATTGTTTGGGTGTGTGTGTGTGTGAGTGTACCTGGAAGTCACAGTGACCTCTGGTGACTGACTGACCCCTACTGGGGGCCCGGAGGATATTCAGAGAGGTGGCTGAATAAAGCCTGCCCCCGCCCTCCCGACTGCTGGTATTCCAAGAAGGTCTCCCACCCAAGGACTTGCCACGGTCGGCCCTGCTTGGCTTCCGAGATCTGACGAGATCGGGCTTGCCTGGCCGATCCAGGTCAGGGCACTAAGGAAAAGTTTATTGTGCTACTTTAGAAACAGGAAAGTCGTCGGGAAGACGACGAGGTCCTTGGACAGCAAAGGGGTGAGAAGGCTGCTCAAGAAAAACAGAGGGGGGGGGAATCGGTTCTTTGTGTCCCTGTATCTGGGGAAGGGAGCCGTGACTCTTGGAAGCCCACCCCGTGGGGAATCTTGCTGGCCCCTAAGATGCCTCTGGACAGGACTCCGATCTCACTGTTCCTTGTGTCCAATTCATGGAGGGAAAGTACTTGGGGACATAGCCTGTGCTGGATCTGCCACTTTCAGGAGGGGTGCTGGTAAAGTTGCCAACTTGGGAAATTCCTGGAGATTTGAAGGCCAGGTTTGGGGAGGGGAGGGAGACCAGCTGGGTTTAATACCATAAAGTCTACCCCCCAAGGCAGCCATTTTCTCCAGGAGAACTATATTAGAATCATAGAATCACAGACTCACAGAGCTGGAAGGAGCCCTCCAGGCCATCTAGTCCAACCCCCTGCTGCCCAAGGCAGGATCAGCCTCGAGCATCCCTGACGAGTGTTTGTCCAGACGCTTGCTTGGAGACTGCCAGTGGGGGGGGGGGGAGCTCACCACCTCCCCAGGCAGCCCATTCCACTGTGGCACAACTCTCACTGTCAAAACGTTTCCCCTGAGATCCAGCCCGTACCTTCCCGCCCTTAATTTAAACCCATTATATTCTGGAGGTCTGTTGAAATCTCAGGAGATCGCTAGGCTTCGCCTAGGACGGTGCTGGGGAAATGAAAGCAAATGGAAGTCCCAGACTAGGAGGCAAATGAAAATGAATCAGTCCCTAGATCCTGGTGCCACATACCTGAAAGTTCGTAAAGAACTCCGAGTGGACATTGTTGACCTCCTGTTGGAATTGCAAGTTTGTACTTGCACTTCAGTTATTACAGAGTTAAATGTTGTTTGTTAGGAAACAGGATGTTACGTTACATAATGTATTCAACGGCGGGAAAGTTTGTGGGAGTTGTTTACCCTAATGAAGTGACCTGTAACCTTTGTATTGGTCAACTAACAACTTGTTTGTGGAAACGCTTTGATCTGGCATTCATGTATTCACAAGGTTCATGGCCCTTTGTGTGAACCAAAGAGGAAGTTCTCCTCTAGAAGCCAAGACAGATAGAAAGATGTAGCTGTTAGCATTCATTACTGAGAGTAACTGCAAGTATGTAACCTTTTATTTTATTTCTTTTATCCAAACCCATGTTTTATTTTGTTTTTATAGTAAAGATATTATTCTTTTACTAAATGTGGCTCTTGTGTTTGCAATACGACCATCGACCCTGAATCAAAGAATCCCAACACCTCCTTTCATAGAGGCTTTCCTGGAGGCACAGAGGTGGTCAGCGGGAGTTCTTCAAGGCCCGAAAGTCAATGACGTCCCCTGGTAAGTAGCGTCCCATTCGGCTTTTTGTTAAAGAGACAGAACATTCCCCCCCCTCCTGGCAGCTGGCAACCCTAGATGGGGTGAGGGAAGCAAACTGTTCCATGTTTCGGGGTCATCCTTGTCGAGCTTCTGAGCAATGTCGGAAGCCCCGGGTGAGTCAATCGGCTAATTGTCGGGCCACCTCGGGTGACTCTTGAGACCGGCATCTGACCACGGCTGCTCTGGATTGTTCTACAGGCCAGGTAAATTCCCTCAGTGAGGTCACTCCACCGGAATGTTCTCTCCGTCCCTTTTGCCAGCCTGGCCGTGTCATTGTCCTTGCTTCCTGACAGAGCCAACCGTTCCTTAAAATAGCCACGCGAAGGGTTACGGCAGCTCAAAACAATCCCCAGCCAGATTCTGCACAAAGCAAAACATGGAGGCGTACATTGTGTTCCTAGAAATGGAAGGAAGCCACACCGCACAGAAAAGCAGAAGAGGAGCGGGACGGCTGAGGGGACTTGGTCACAGTGGGCAGAAGGGCCTTCAAAGGAAAAGGTCCACACGGCCTTGCTGTCAGCTAGCTGCCATAGAAGACTGTGTACCAATAGTCCTTCCCCTCCCCCTGACCTGCCAGGCATCTGCGCATGCCCTGTCTTCCCCGTGTATTGTCTTGTGCCATGCATTCCTGTCTGTAAACGCTAAGCAACGCTTATCTGCAAGGTTAACAGGTGTGTGGAGGAGCCGCTTCGCTTGAAGTATAATGAACTGCAACCGTGTGAAGCTGTAATTGTTTATGAATTAGGTAACGTCGATTCTCAGGCTTTTGAGCGCGAACCTAGGAGTCTGCCCGCTCGGTGGGAACCAAGATTATTGGTTAATGTCCTGTTTGAATGTCTTACATTATCCCATGCCCACCCTGGCCCAGGTGTTCTGGCCACTGAACTTGTTCCTGCTCTATCATGGCTTTAATAAAATATTACTTTGCATAAACGTGTATTGGACTTATAGCTGTGGGGGACCGGACATTTGCAAGGCTGGTTGTGCCGAAGGAGGGACTTCTTCCGGAGGCACCGGCGTTGGTCTGAGGGAGCTTATCCTGCGGAAAACATATTTCTCCCCGTTTATCAGCCCCTGCCCACATTTGCCAAGGGAAGCCTTTGCCAATCACGGCAACAGAGCACTCCTGTTGTGGGTTGACTTTGAGGTGAAGGCTGTCCCGGATCGGTCACTTGTGGACCATCGCAGGCCACAAAATATGATGGAGAGAAAGGTTCCCTGAACGAGCTCTCTACCTCTTATTTCTGTGTTGTGTTGCTATGGCCGCTACCCCAGTTATTCAGGGCCCTTTACAGGCCGTTCTGCCGCTCCTGCATTCACCTCGCTGTGGGAAGAGAGTGGCACTTTGGACATGAAAACAGGAGCACATGTCAGAATCCCCATCCTCTGCGGGCGCTTTTCTGTCGGAAATCATCCTTTGTCATATGATAATGGGTCAAAGGCTGTGTCCCTAACCTGGCCCCTAAATGACGTTTGAGTCCAGTCAGGCACCTTTAAGACCAACAAAGTTTATCTCTGCCAACAAAGGTCCGCATGGTCAAAGCAATGGTATTCCCAGGAGTCATGTATGGCTGCGAGAGTTGGACTATAAGGAAGGCCGAGCACCGAAGAACAGATTCTTTTGAACTGTGGTGCTGGAGAAGACTCTTGAGAGTCCCTTGAACTGCAAGGAGATCAAATCAGTCAATCCTACAAGAAATCAACCCTGACTGTTCCCTGGAAGGCCAGATAATGAAACTGAAGCTCAAATACTTTGGCCACCCAATGAGAAGGGAGCACTCCCTGGAGAAGAAGACCCTGATGCTGGGAAAGATTGAAGGTCAAAGAAGATGGGGACGGCAAAGGATGAGATGGTTAGACAGTGTCATAGATGCAAAGAACATGAAATTGAGCCAACTTCAGAGGACGGCGGAAGACAGGAGGGCCTGGAGGGATCTGGTCCATGGGGTCATGGAGAGTCGGACTCGACTGTGCGACTGAACAACAACAACAACAAGCTTTTGTGTGCGTGCGCACTTGTATGTATCTATGTATCTGAAGAAGTGTGCACGCACACAAAAGCTTATGTCCAGAAATAAACCTTGTTGGTCTTAAAAGCGCCACTGGACTCAAACTGTGTTCTGTTGCTTCGGACCAACATGGCCCCCCGCCTGAATCTCTTCCCCCGGAATGCCACAATGAAGACTAGCAACGAGGTGGCCCTTTTCTCTAAAACCACACTCCACAGTGCGGGGATGGGAACACAGAGAAACAGAACTGTAAGGTGGTGGGTCACCAGGAAGCCAGTGTGGTGTAGTGGTCAGAGTGCCGGACTAAGGTCTAGGAGCCCCAGGTTCAAATTACCTCTCTGCCATGGAAGCTGGCTGGGTGACCCTGGGACAGTCACCCTCTCTCCGCCTGACCCACCTCACAGAGGGGCTGTCAGGATACGGCGTCAGCAGCCTCTAGTCCCCTTTGGGGAGGAAGGCAGGGTGCGCGTGAAGTCAATAAGTGCAATACAAAACAAAACTGGTGTGTCTGGGAAGCCAACATGTGATGCTGTTGAAGAACAAGAGGAGGCAGCGGATTCCACGGGGGGGGGGGGCGAGGGCCTGTTCTTGTTCTTGAGCAGACCTCTTGTCGGCCTGGCTCAGTGTGAATTCAGCTGTCTAAATTTAGGTCAGGCTTCCTCTATCCAAGGACGATCCCAAGAACACAGTTGCCTGATTTGGGCTCCTGCGCTCCGGACCATGTAACCGGAGCCTTCCCTGGACAGTCCGCAGGCCGCCGGCTGGCTCGTTCCTTGGCTGGGAAAGCGTCTCATGCTGGGAATGTGGGGAGGGGGGAATCAGGGGCCACGGGGCGCTCTTTTGTGTCGCTGGCGGGGCCGAAAGGTTTCGGCCGCGTTGTGCAAATGAAAGCCATTCATGAGGATGGGCTCTTGCCTGTCCACACACTCCTCCTCTGATGCTGGGGCTGGCAGGATTTGGTGGGAGCTAGGCAGAGAGGACATTGCATGAGGTTCCTCCGAAGCCAGGCTGCCAACCTCCAGGCAGGGTCTGGAGGTCTCCCAGAATCCCAGTCGCTCTCCAGACTACTGAAATCAGTTTCCCCTAGGCGGGGGGGGGGGGGGGGGGGAAAGGCTGCCGTGAAGGGTGCATAGGAGGGCATTATACCCCCTTGTTGATCCTCCAGACCTCCTGGAATTTTCCTACCTGGAGCTGGCAACCCGGACAGACAGGCTGGTAAGGAGCCAGATGGCACAAAGGCCTTCCAGGGCAAAGTTCCTTTTGGGAATATGATAGGGTTGCCAGCTCCAGTTTGGGAAATTCCAGGAGATTTGGGGGTGAAGCCAAGGGAGGGCAGGGACCTCAGTGGGGCTTATGTGGCCATGGAATCTGCCCTCCAGAGTAGCCACCCCCCCCCCCAGATGTCTGCATTCTGGACATCAGTTGTGATTGCAGGAGATCTCCAGGCCCCACCTGGAGTTTGGCTACCCGAGGGTACCACCACTTCTTGAGGGTAGGGCCCAGGTGTACCCAGGTAGTTCTGTTGATGGATCTGGGCCTGTGTATAGTTCTGTGTCCAAAGAAAAAACTTTGTTGGGGTTCTTTTTTTGGGGGGGGAAGAAAGCTTGGGGAGACAGGCCTCGTCTGCCCAGATCACTGACTCAAAGGGGCCTTACTCCTGAGCAGACCTCCTTAGGACGGCTCCCTCTGTCATTTGGCAAATAACGACATTACTAGCCAAGCATGCATCAGGGCCCGGCCCCAGCTTATTTCGCACCCTAGGCGAGAATCCGTTCTGGCGACCCCCGTGCGCCCACCATTTTCCAAAAATAAATGCGTTTTAGGAAGAATGAAAAACACAAATAAACAAGAAACTCCCAGAGTATGGGGCCGGGTGCAGTTTGGCGCCCCTAAGGGCCAGCCCGCTTTAGGCGATCGCCTAGTTCGCCTAGTGAGTGAGCCGGCCCTGCATGCAATTCGAACGTTATGTGTTTTACTTGCTTTTTATTCTCCCATTCCTTTGGGGAATGCGGAGTACTGTGTGTGCATGGCTTCTGCCTCCGATTTATATTTACAACAACCATGTAAAGCAGGTCAGGCTGAGAAAGTCTCCCATGGTCATTCACCCAGCTTGGTGGAAGGATGGGAATTGGAACACAGGCCTCCGCAGGCCTCTTGTGTCCACATCTTACAGTACCAAGAATGTGTTTCATACAGTCATAGAATCATAAGAGGTGGGAGGGGCCATACAGACCATCTAGTCCGACCCCCTGCCCAATGCGGGACCAGCCTAAAGCATCGCTGACAACTATTTGTCCAGCCTCTTCTTGACAGCTGTCAGTGAAGGGGAGCTCACCACCTCCCTGGGCAGCTGATTCCACCTTTGGACCACTCAGACCATGAAAAGGTTTTTCCTGATATCCAGCCGATACCTTTCTGCATGTAGTTTAAACCCCTTGCTTCGGGTCCTCTCCTCTGCTGCCAAGTGGAACGGCTCCTTGCCCTCCTCCAAATGACAGCCTTTCAAATATTTAAAGAGAGCCATCATGTCCCCCCTGAGTCTCCTCTTCTCCAAGCTAAACATCCCCAGGGCCCTGAGCCTTTCCTCGTAGGGCTCAGTCTCCAGACTCCTGATCCTCCTCGTCGCTCTCTTCTGCACCCTCTCGATTTTGCCCACATCCCTTTTGGAAATGAGGCCTCCAGAACTGCACACAGGACTCCAGGTGTGGCCTGACCAAGGCAGTATACAGAGGGGCTACGACCTCCTGCGATTTTGATGCTGTGGCCCTTTTAATACAACCCAAGACTGAATTAGCCTTTTTTGCCACCGCATCACACTGAGTGCTCCTATTTAGTTTACAGTCCACTCTTACCCCAAGATCTCTTTCGCATACACTACTCCCCAGAAACGTATCCCCCATCCAGTATTTGTGCTTGACATTTTTGTGGCCCAGATGTAATACTGTGCATTTATCTTTGTTGAATTGCATCCTGTTTGCAACTGCCCACTTCTCCAGAGTATTCAGGTCTTGCTGAATTCTGACTCTTATCTTCTTGGGTGTTGGCTACTCCTCCCAATTTGGTATCATCAGCAAATTTAAAGAGTAGCCCTTCTACCTCTTCATCCAGATCACTGATAAAAAATATTGAAAAGTACTGGCCCCAAGGTACTACTGTTTTATCTTGTTTTTAAATGTTTTATGCTAATTTTGGCACATGGTGCCGTCAGTTGTGAGCCGCCCTGAGCCCGTTCGTGGGGAGGGCGGGATATAAATCCAATAAATAAATAAATAAACCCGAGCCCTGGGGCACCCTGCTGGACACCTCCCTCCAACCTGATGAAACGCCACTGACCACCACTCTTGGGGTGCGGTCTTCTAGCCAGTTCCCTATCCACCAAACTGTCCTATAGTCCAGCCCACAGTCTTCCAGTTTGCCCATCAGAATGTCATGGGGAACCTTATCAAAAGCTTTACTGAAATCCAGGTAAATCACATCAACAGAGTTCCCACAATCCAGTAAGCTCGTCACATGATCAAAGAAGGAAACCAGGTTGGTCTGTCAAGATCTGTTGGGGACGAAACCATGCTGACTTCCCTGGATCACTAAGTGGTCCTTCAGATGCTTACAGATCGATCCCTTTAAAATCTGCTCTAATAGCTTCCCAGCAACAGAGGTCAGACTGACTGGCCTGTAGTTTCCCAGGTCACCCTTCTTCCCTTCCTTAAAGATTGGGATAACATTCGCTCTTCTCCAATCTTGTGGCACATCCCCAGTCCTCCTGGAGGCCCTGAAGATGATGGACAGAGGCTCTGCAAGTTCCTTAGACAGTTCTTTGAGCACTCTTGAGTGCACGCCATCTGGCCCAGGGGATCTGTATTTGTCCAGTGCAGCCAGGTGGTGCCTCTCCACAACCTCCCTGTCAATGTCAACTGGACACTCAGGTGTCCTGTCATGCCCTCTACCATCTCTAGATTGGCTCAAGTTCTTCTGGGAGAAGACAGAGGCAAAGAAGTCATTAAGCTTGTCTGCTTTTTCTCCGTCCTCCACCAGAGTTTCTCCTTCTACTCCCAAAAGTAGTCCAATTGCCTCTTTTACCTTGTGTTTCCTTCTCACATATCTGTAGACGTTTTTCTTATTGTAGCAAGCCCCCCTGGCCAGATCCAACTCATACTGAGCTTTGGTTTCTCTGATGGCTGATCTGCAGTACCTAGTAACTCTCATATACTCCTCTTTAGAGGTCTGACCTTCCCTCCATTTCCTTTTTCTCCCTTCGCTTATTCTGAAGCTCTTGGTTCATCAACATCAGTTTCTTGAAGCCCTTACCATGTTTCCGTCTTGCTGGAATAGTGAGGGCTTGAGCTTGCAAGAGCTCATGTTTGAGAAGAGCCCACCCTTCACTCCCTTCCAGCACACTCCCCCACAGAATGACTCCCATCAAGACTATGAGTTCCTTGAAGTCGGCCCTTCAAAAGTTTAACCTACGAATCTGGCTACAAACTTCCTTGACCCACCCACAGCAACTGGAATTCAAGGAGGACATGGTCACTTCCCCCTAAGGTCCCCACCACCTTCACCCCGTCTTCCAATTCTTCCCTGTTGGTTAATCTTAAATCTAGTATGGCCGAGCCCCTTGTAGCTTCCTCCACCATTTGAAAAAGGAAGTTGTCGGCCAAACAGGTCAGGAAGTTGCACAATTCTTGTCGCTTTGCTGAACCTGTCTCCCAGCACACATCAGGGAAGTTGAAGTCTCCCATAATTATAAGGTTCTGATGTCTGGATACTCTACCAGTCCGTTCAAGGAGGGCAGCATCCATTTCCTGTCCCTGGTCAGGTGGTCTGTAGCAGACTCCCAACCACAATACCCTTTGTCCTACCTCCCCTTATTTCCACCCATATACTTTCCACGGGGCTGTCAACCCCATTCTCCAGAACTTCCTGACAATCTAGCCCTCTCTTCACATACAGTGGCTGCACGACCGACCGTTGTCTGCTTCATCTCTCTGGCCAGACCGCACAGCAATTCTTTCGAGCAGAACTGCCCTCCCCCTCCGAGCTGCTGGAGTCCCTCCTGGGGGCACAGTGAAAGGGGTGCCTGACTCGCCACCATCTATCAGCCGCTCCTCCCGGGCTCACGCTGCCACCAGCGCATTCAAGCCAAGTCCCTCTGTGCTGTTACTGTCAGGCAGGGGTCCCCAAGCTTTCTGAGCCTGCGGGCACCTCTGGAATTCTGACATGAGATAGCAGGTGCAGGAATCAAATGGCTGCCAAAGAAGGTGGAGTCGGCAACAAAAGGTCTGGAAGCAAGGTTATGGATAACCACACCTGTAGAGCAGGAGAAGATGAAGAATGTTGGAATATACAAGGTCTATAGTGCAGCAGCCTTAGGAAGATCACCCTAAGAGGGACAGCTGAAGGACCTGCAGTGTTGGAAGGGTATTGGTGGTCCAGATGCTTCTTTAGGTTCTAACGCAGCAGTGCTTGTATTATACCTGACCATGCAGGGCCAGACCGTCCATAGAGGCAACTTAGGCTGTTGCCTAGGGCGCCACCCTGATGAGGATTCTAAGTGCTGTCATGTCTTTTATTAAATTCAAACAAAATAACACAAGAGGGTGTGCAAGCTTTTGAATTCTGCAGAACAAAAGGCGGGGAGAACTAGCCAGCATGGGGCAGTGGCTGGACTAGGGTCTGGGAGTCCCAGGTTCAAATTTCTACTCTGCCAGGGAAGCTTGCTGAGTGACCTAACCTACCTCACAATGTGGTTGTAAGGATAAAATGGAGAAGGAAGAATAAGGCAAGCGGCTTTGAGTTCCCTTTGGGGTGAAAAGTGGGGGATAAAACAAGCAAGTAGAAAGCCAGTTTGGTGTAGTGGTTAAGAGCAGCGGACTCTAATCTGTGAGAACCAGGTTTGATTCCCCACTCCTCCACACAGTGCTAGCTGGGTGACCTTGAGTCAGTCACAAGTTCTCTCAGAGCTGTTCTCTCAAGAGTACTTCTTGCAGAGCAATTTCAAATTTTGTGCTTTTCGTTCTTCCTAAAATGCATTTATGTTTGAAAACTGGTGGGCGCATGGGGAGGGGGGGGCGCGCCAGAAGGTAGCCTCGCCTAGTGTGCAAAAAAACCTGGCGCCAGCCCTGTGACCCTGTGCTTGCAAAGTTACACAGAGCCACTGTTTCAAGTTGAAACAAAATAATATCTACTTTATTCTAGAAATACATGCTTGATAGTGCAGGGTAGAGAAGAAGAAGTTCGCATAGCTAGACTAGGGACTTTCGACTTTTTCAAATTGTGTCCTTGCTGTCTCCTGATTGACTCTTCTGGAGACTTCCTGCTCATGCAGAGCTTCTTGCTTGTTGTTCCTCCTTCAGCAGTTAGGTTAGACAGTTAAGGGTCTCTCTCTTCTATGTTCAATAACAGTTTGTTCTTCTTTAAATAAACCTAGGCCCCAGTCACACGGGCCGGATATCGTGGGGGGAGGCGTGGCTGTTTGCCCCGCAGTGAAATAACGCGCGACTGCGCAATCAGGCGTCCCCACGCGGCCCGGTCGAGGTCCTGTGGTTAGGAGGGAGGTGCCGATCACACGATGCACCAAAGAAGCGGTGTGGCACGGCAAACGGGGTTGTGTTCTTTTTTTTTTAACCTGAAGTATGTGCATGCCCCATTGGGTGCTTGTGCGCATCCCTGGAGACTTCGGGGGGGGAAAACCTTTTCGCAATGGGGCATGGGCGGGTGCCAGATGCCACCGGAAACACAATCAGACACCCGCCCTTGCCCCACGGTTTCCGGAAACTAGTACCTCCGAGGTACTAGTTTTTTACCACGTGTCTTCGGCGGGAAGCCTCGGGTGAGCCACGGGAGCTCTACGCTTCCCAGATGTGGCGGTGAGATTGCGCCCGGAAAATCCGCCTATCTTCCGTCCCTCTAGCGTGCCTAATGCTCCGTGTGACCGGGGCCCTACTTATTTTTCTCGAAACAGTCAATGCTCCACTTCCTTTGCATGTTTAAACTCTGCCAACAAAGAGCAACCAAAATGACGAGGGGGCTAGAGTGGCTGCCCCATGCAGATCAGTTAAAATGTTTAGGGCCCTTTAGCCTAGAAAAAGGGTGAGCATGACAGAGGTCTACAGAATTAGGCATGGGGTGGTAAGGGTAGACAGGAATATGTTTTTCTCCCTTTCCCATAACACTAGAACTCCTCAGGGTTGTCCACTGAAGCTGAAGGGGGGGGGGAGAGATATACAGGTCAGAAAAAAAAAAGCACCTCTTTACCCAGCGAAGACTCAATTTGTGGAATTTGCTGCCACAGGATGTGGTCATGGCTGCCAACTTGGAAACCTTTAAGAGGGGAAGTGGACAAATTCAGTGTATGACGCATACCTCCTTCTTCCAGGGCCAGAGGTCGCTATGTTGCGGGGGGGGGGGCACAGCGGGAGGATGCCCTTGCAGCCATGCTGCTTGCGGGCTTCCGAGGGGCAGCTTGGCTGACCACTGTGGGAACAGAATGCTGGACTAGATGGGCCTCTTTGGTCTGATCCAGCGAGGCTCTTCTGATGTTCTTTGCTGTCACAGTAACTCTTCAACACGTAATGGCAGAAGCTCTGTTTAATCTTCAGAGGCCATTGAAAGCCCTTCTGTGCACAAGCCCCCCCGCCCCCCCTGTCCACTTTCGAACCACACTTGGCAGGTGCCAGGAAAGGTGTGGGTGAATGCTGTGGTGCCCACAGACATCACGTTGGGGACCCATTGTCAGGTAGCCCTGTCATGGTGTTGGAAGGTGAGGGGGGATTTTATCTCCCTCCCATTCTCAGAGCTTCTCTGCCTAATGCTCCCACTATCTGCACATTGGCCTTGAAGATGCTTTGCTGTAATTCCCCGGGCCTGGGAACTGTAACCGCTTTGGGCGCAAAAGTGCTTGCTCACTGGCAGGGCCCGCGTGCGGGAGAAAACTTCATTGGCTTTGCAGGTGGGGGGGGGCAGTTTGAATATGCTATAAGTTAGTAGCCATCTTATTATAAGGCCTTCTTAACACAGGCTGTATACATGTACTTTAGATCTGCGTTACCATAATAAACACTTATCTTCTGAAGAAGCCTGGGTGTTTGGATTACCTGCCTAAAGTTCCTGACACCCATGCTTGTAGGGGTGTGGCTTGAACCTGGCCAGGGGCAATGTGGGCTTTGCTAACCCTAACCAAACTTGCTTTTAAGAGCCGTCTTCAGTTCTGATAACCCTGTTAGATCACCGCTAACAAAGATCCGGAGAGTGATTTCAACCAAAGTGATCAGCTTTATTGAAGTAACGAACAAGCGCATAAAACAAGTCATAACCAGAACAGATTAATATTGGAACCTTGGCTCCTTTTAAACGTTCCCGGGCTAATGTAGCCACGCCTACTTACAAATAACAACCAATAAGGTTGTTCGGATAAAGTCCAATGAAGGTCCTTCCCGCTCAGGGAATAGGTGTCGTTCTGATTGGTCGCTGAAACAGAGCGACCAATAGCAAGTCAGTTCTGAGGAGCCTTCGTCCGGCTCGAAGCTTCGCATGGGGAGTGAATGCGGTGATTCATTAAGCCATTTCAATACGTTACAACCCTGCTAACACTGAACACAAATTCTGTTTTTTGCAATGTCTTCAGTCATTTGTGGGCAAGTACCCATGTTCCAGCAGCCATATCGCCTGCACCCTTAGGGACCCTTTCATTGTGGACAGTCCGCTCGTTCCCAGACGACGTGGCCTAAGTGCGGATTGATAGACGCGGAGAATGGGGCCAGGTACAAACAAGGGCATTT
This sequence comes from Gekko japonicus, assembly GCF_001447785.1. Lineage (NCBI taxonomy): Eukaryota > Metazoa > Chordata > Lepidosauria > Squamata > Gekkonidae > Gekko > Gekko japonicus. The sequence goes on from NW_015160251.1 coordinate 235,498, forward strand.
TTTCCCCAGCAGGTTTGCAGAAAAATGAAAGGGGGTTTAAATCCCCAGCAAGAAAGGGGTGTTATTTATGCAAGCACAGAGACCAGACCCTTGCCTTGATCAGGGAAGGGAGGAGGGAGGGTGGAGACCTTTGACCAAGAGCCCCTTCCCATTAAGATGGCTCTTGCTCAGATGGCATTCTTTCCGGAAGGATTGTACCAAGCCAGGGGTGAGGAAGAGCAGTCTCATTTGCAACCGAAGGTTGACTTGTAAAGGGCAGTCTCATGCTGCATGGCAACTTGGAAGCAACAGCACAAAGTGAAACGAAAAGGACCATGAAGCAGAGCCTCCCACAGTGTGGGTTTTGTTTTTTACATTTCCTTACCTGCCCACACATTTTTGGAAATCGCCCTCCGTGTCGTTCATCAGCCTTCTTGGTCCGCAGCTCGACTCTAAGGGCTGAAATAAGCTCTACCAAAAAGCCCTCCGAATTCTGCGCTTCCTCCTCTCAACTCTCCAGCGAGCTCTTCTTTGTTGCTCGAGGTTTAATTAGTTTTCATTGCAATATTAATGACTTGCACAACCATTTTAACTTTCCTACCGCACAGCTGGAAATCCCTTATTTAGCAATCTCTTCTTACAAGGGAAATAGGAGGGGGGGGAAGAAGCGAACTTGTTCTTCCTCTCCACATATATGCCATTAATATGCATTAAAATAATCTTTTCACACTTGCAGGGCTTCCAACCTGCTATACAGCTCTCGCAGTTTCAAAAGCCTGCCAGGTTTCGGAGTAATCACACAGCCTCTTCCAAAGAGTACTAAGATGGATTCCACTAGGATTTCCAGGATGGGATTAATATTGCATAAATTTATTTACAGAATAGTGGCATTTAAGGAATGCGTGCAGATGCGGCCCTCTGGGTCCCTGTGACAGAGAGGCAAGTCATGTTTTACTTGTGAAAAATAACTAGCAACAATCAATAGAAAATAATCTGCCAGGAAAAGTATTGAGACTCACTAGTGATTTCAGCTCTCATACTTTATTTCAGCTCCGAACAAGATGAGGGTGCCCAGCTCGCGGGCTGGTTTATATGTGCACAAACCTTGCTCCCCAAACACACCCACACACAAGTCATTGGCTATTTACAGTGGCCGAGAGTTCCATAGGCTACCAATAGGTGCCGGCTAGGATCCGCTTGTCCCATTGTTACTGAGAGTGAAGCTCGGTTGCTTCGCCTGACCACGTGACGAAAAGACCGCGCACGCAGTCTGATACATTACAGCCCTTCACCCCAGTTGGCCTGTAGTATGAGCACTGGGGATTCTCTCTGTAGCCAACACCTCCCTCGGTGCCGGCAGGATGCTGCGTTCTCTTCTGCCTATCTCCTGCTCCAAGATTCTCTGCTGCTGTCTTTACTCAGGAAAAGGAGCTTTCCAAAGGGCCAGTGGATAACAGGTCAGCCGCGAGCTCACAGATGTCCGCTTTAGTCAATACAAGAGGGGGACCCGCGATACTCGCGGGGGGGAGAAGAGCTCCGTCTCCTCCATCCCCCCCCGCTCGATCTCCCCGAGTCGGCGCCGGCGCCGGTCCTCCCCCCTGGCTCCGAGGCGGCGGAGGCGAGTCCGGTTCCCCCCCACGCCCGGCTCTGACCCAGCTGGGCTCCGTGGCGGCGGCGAGGCGGTCCTCCCCCCCGCCCGGCTCTGACCCGCCCGGCTCTGAGGAGGCGGCAGCGGCGAGGCCAGCTACAGAGCATTCCCTGCGCATGCGCAGGGAATGCTCTGTCACTTTCGGGGGGATTTAAACATCCCCCCGAAATTTTTTTCAACTTTTTGGATTTTTGTGCACACGTGGGGACCACCCCACGTGTGCACAAACCTCCCCCCCAAAAGTGCCCCCGGAGCGCGGATTTAGCGATCCGCACTCACGGGGGCAACTTCACTATTAGTATATAGATTAGAGGCCTCGCCATAATGCCGATCTCTCTAGTTTGTTAATCAGCATTATGGAAGTTCCTGAGGCCGAGAGGCAAAAGGAAGCCACCCTGGCTCCCACGAGTGAGAGGGGAAGTGGGTTGGGGGCAGAGAAGTAAGGTTGCTAGCCTCCAGGTGGGGCCTGGAGCAGAGGTCCATCAGTGGCTATTAGCCACAAGGTATAGGTAGGGGCTCTGGGGCAAGTGATGCTCTGTCTTCTTGGTGCTTGGGGGGGGTCAACAGTGGGAGGGCTTCTAATGTCCTGGCCCCACTGGTGGACCTCCTGATGGCACTGGTATTTCTGGCCACTGTGTGACACAGAGTGTTGGACTGGATGGGCCTTTGGCCTGATCCAACATTGGCATCTCTTATGTTCTTATCTCCCAGAATGACAACTGGAGAAAATGGCGACTTGGGAGGGTGGGCTCTACAACATTATACCCCACTTGAGGTGCCACTCCTCCCCAAACCCTGCCTTCCCCAGGATACACTCCCAAAATCTTTAGGTGTTTCCCAATCTGGAGTTTGCACCCCTGAGTGTGCGGCTCATCAGGGGAACTGTTGCTCCCTGCCAGGAGAAATAGCCAAGAGGCTCTATTGAGGGGGGGGGGAGGTCCGATAAGCACAGATGTCTTTGGTCACTGTCATCCTGGATCGAAGCAGTTTCTCATGCCAGGCCTGTTGACCAGAGCCAACAGCAGGAGACCCATTGTGCCAAAAGACTGCCCCCCTCCTTCAGGCTCAGCCCGGTGTAACAGGCCGGATTAACCCCCCGGCCAGAATAACCCCGAGGTTACTCTGGCCTAGCCTAGAATAACCCCAGAGGGGTTATTCTGGCCTAGCCTAGAGTAACCCCGGTTAATCTGGCCGGCTGTAACAGGCCAGATTCACCTCCCGGGCAGAGTAACCCCAGGGTTACTCTGGCCTAGGCTAGAATAACCCCCCCATTCACCCCCCGGCCAGAGTAACCCCGGGGTTACTCTGGCCGGGGGGGGGGGGGGAATCTGGCCTGTTACAGCCAGCCAGATTAACCCAGGGTTACTCAAGTCTAAAACAGAATAACCCCTCCGGGGTTATTCTAGGCTAGGCCAGAATAACCCCGGGGTTACTCTGGCCGGGGGGTTAATCCGGCCTGTTACACCGGGACTGAAAAGCTGCGCGTGACCATTCCGAGCAGGCTGCTTCGCGACCTGCCTCAAGCTGCCAAGTGTCAACAGGATGTCAGTCTTTCTTGGCAACATGATTATCTGGAACTGGAATGCAATAAAAACGTGATGTCATTTGCAGAGCCGCACACAAAATCCAGGGTCAAATAAAGGGATGGCAGAGGAGAGAGGCGAACCTAAACAGCATGATAAAAAGCAGAGACATCACCCTGCCAACAAAAGTCCGCATGGTCAAAGCAATGGTATTCGCAGTAGTCATGAATGGCTGCGAGAGTTGGACTATAAGGAAGGCCGAGCGCCGAAGAATAGATTCTTTTGAACTATGGTGCTGGAGAAGACGCTTGAGAGTCCCTTGGACTGCAAGGAGATCGAATCAGTCAATCCTAAAAGAAATCAACCCTGACTGTTCCCTGGAAGGCCAGATAATGAAGGTGAAGCTCAAATACTTTGGCCACCAAGTGAGAAGGGAGCACTCACTGGAGAAGACCCTGATGCTGGGAAAGATTGAAGGTCAAAGAAGATGGGGACAGCAAAGGATGAGATGGTTAGACAGTGTCATCGATGCAACGAACATGAAAATGAGCCAACTTCAGAGTACGGCGGAAGACCAGAGGGCCTGGCGGGATCTTGTCCATGGGGTCACGGAGAGTCGGACTCGACTGTGCGATCGAACAACAAAGAGGAGAGAGGCTCTCCATTCATTTCCTTCGGCTGGAGACAAAGGTTTTAACGGAGGATCAGTCAAAATGGCACCACAGCCACACCTCCCTACGCAAGGGGGGGCTGTGGCTCAGTGGGAGAGCCTCTCCTTGGCGTGCAGAAGGTCCCAGGTTCAGTCCCTGGCTGCATCTCCCATGAAAAGGACCAGGCAGGAGGTGCCATGAAAGACCTCTCTCTGCTTGAGAACCTGGAGAGCCGCTGCCGGTCTGAGTACACAAGACTGACCTCAATGGACCGGAGGTCTGATTCAGTAGAAGGCAGTTTCGTGTGTGTTCGTGTATGTAGCACTGCTTTAGGGGAAAGGCTGTGGTTCAGTGGGAGTACATCTGCTTTTGGCATGCAGAAGGTCCCAGGTTCAATCCCCGGCATCTCCAGTTAAAAGGACCGGGCAGTGGGTGATGCAAAAGACCTCCGCCCGAGACCCTGGAGAGCCACTGCCAGTCTGAGTAGACAATGCTGACCTTGATGGACTGGCGGTCTGATTGAGTATACAACAGCTTCATCTGTGTGTTCATACTCCTTTCTCTTGTTCCGTTTGACCTCCTAATCAGACAGGTTTGGCCCCTTGTGAAAGAATTAAAACATCTCTTTGCCATCCATCCTACCATCCTGTAAGTGCCGGACAAAATTCATGCTCTCCTCCAAAGCAGCCAATGCAATCAGGCTGCCTTCAGGACCCTAACTGGGTAAAAAAGCTGGGACAGAAATATTTTAAATAAATGATAACAATAAACAGAATTATGGGTGGGCTTGAGGCTTTCCCCCTGTTATTAATGCGGATGTTGTTTCTATTGCTGCTTTCAGTCCAATTTTGTTTTGTGTTTTATGACTCTGTTGATAAAATTTTGCAGGTCACCCTCTCTGGCGAACATTGGTGGAAAGCTGAGCCTTTAAAAAAAAAATTAAGTACTCTATCCAACTCTGCTGTTTTCTTCTACAGATTCCCACGTATGAGGCAACCAAGTGATTGGGAACTGAAGAATTAATCTGTGTCAAGTTCTTTCTCATTTTCCGCTCTTCATAATGTTTCCTTGCAAACAAACAAACAATAAAAATGTTCCAAAAATCAAAACCCTCTTCCAATTAAGATAAGAGCTGAGGCTCTTCCAAATTCTCCCGTGCTAGGGTCGCTAGCTCCAGTTTATGAAATTCCTGAAGATTGGGGGGTGGCGCTTAGAGAGGGTGGGGTTTGGGGAGGGGAGGGACTTTGGTGTGGTATAATGCCATAAGAGCCCCCCCCCTTCCAAATCAGCCATTTTCTCCAGGCGAACTGATCTCTGTAGTATGGAGACCAGTTAGAATTCCAGGAGATGCTGTAAAAAAAAAATGTTTTGCTTTTAAACAAAGGCTGCTCCTTTCAGGACAGACATTGCCATTCACTTGCACCTGAGGCTAGACAGTTAATTTTTAAATGGTTTTCCAAACTGGCATCACAGTGCATCCATTCTGTCCAGTGCCCGTTCCGCCTCATGAACCCTGAAAGGCTGGAATGAATGAATAACTTTGGAATGATAATAACAATAAATACAACAATAACAAAAATAACAACAATAACAATAACAACAACAACAACAACAATAATAACAATAATAACAATAATAATAATATTTATTGCATTAGCAAGAAAACCATAGCAACTGTACAGGATAAAAAACAAACAAACAAAAAACAAAAAACAACACACACTTAAAATTATCAAATTTGTATATAGGTCGACAGTTATCAGCAGTAAACTAATTAAACTCAGGGAGATTTGTTTTCTTAATCACCGCAGCTAGAAAGGAAGCCACTATAGCCGTGGTTTGATTGTCAGGGAAGTTATCAGACAATAACACCGAAACTACCCAAGGAAGGAGGGGAAGCTTTTCTTTTCTCATAATGGGAATGATGTATCTCTCTCTTTCCTTATTTGGAATGTTAACTATTTCTATGGCTGCGAACCCTCCTCCCCCGGGGTCCGTTTTGTACTCCCAGATCTCCATTGAGGGTCAACTGGGAAGTAAATTGGGGATAAAATAGCAGGGAAATATGTAACTGCGTGGAACCCAATGGGGAAAATACTACAAAAAGACAGATTATTCACCTTCTGAAATGCTCATGTGACTGTGTCGAATTCAGGTGCAGGCCGTTCTTGAATCTTCCCCCAAGCTTTGAAACGGAGATGAGCACCGCAACCCTAGAGTCGGATTCGACTGGCTTTCGAGCAAAGGAACCTTTACCTTTACTTTACATGTAGGAGATGGAGCAGATCTATTCTCTCTTCCTCCGGATTGCAAGACTAGATCTAACGGGTGGAAATTACAAGGGAGTCATTACTGGCTATATATCAGGAGAAACTTCCTAACTGTAAGAGTAGTTGAGCAGTGGAACAGTCTGCCTCGGGAGGTGGTGGATGCTCCTTTGGTGGACGTTTTCATGCGGAGGCTGGATGGCCATCTTTCGGGTATGTTGTAGGGCTCTCTTTCAGCTGTGCTCCTGCAGAGTGCAGGGGGTTGGACTAGATGACCTGCAAGGTCCCTTCCAACTCTAACATTCTATGATTCTAACACAGCCCCTTTCTGTTAATTCTAATTCTGTTTATATGGGGAATTTAACTTCAGGAGATAAGCCAGGTCATACAGTAAAATGGAACAATCCTGTGTGAGAATACAGACGCTACCCCTCCGTACAAGGCAGTGTGGGGTGTGGCAAGCCAAGATGACTGAGATGCCGCCCATGTCACCAGGCGGAAGGGAAGGGGAGGGTCTGGGGATATTCAGAGACCCCAGTAAATAATCAGTATAGGCCAGTGGTGGCGAACCTATGGCACGGGTGCCAGAGGCGGCACTCAGAGCCCTCTCTGTGGGCACGCGTGCCATCGCCCCAGCCAGGCCCAGACCATCATTAAAGTGTCGAATCCTCTGCCAAATAATTTCAAGTCAACGAAAGCATTTGGGATTGCTTTCCTTACTTTGTTTGGATCATCTTAAATTAAGGTATGAGTTGTTTTTTCTAAAGTAAAACCTCAGTATTCAGGTTAAATCGTCGTGTTGGCACTTTGCGATAAATAAGTGGGTTTTGGGTCGCCGTTTGGGCACGCGGTCTCTAAAAGGTTCGTCATCACTGGTCTAGGCCAAGCTATGGAAATAGGGTTGCCAACTCCGAGTTGGCAAATCCCTGGAGATTTGGGGGTAGAGCCCGGGCAGAAGACCCAAGTGGAGGCTCTTGCCAGTGTAGGGAGTTGGTGGGGGCGTCCCAAGGAGAGGGGGAAGCGGGAGGGGCAGGGGCTGGCTGGCCGCTCAGCTCCCCTTGCAGAGTCATCAGTCATGGCTGCCTCTCTCCCGGGGAAGGCGCGCACATGTGGGTGTCTGTCAGGGCCAACATGCCCCACGCTCCCCGAGAGCGGCTCCTGGGCAACGGTCCAGGGCCCTCGCCGCCAATTATAGCCCGCCCGTCACTCGGCTGATCGGTACTAGGCAGTGTGGGAAAGCCACTTGGCAGAGGAAGCGCTTGGAAACTGTCAGCGAGACAGGCAGGCAGCAACTGAGCTCTCCCCTGCACGGCCGGTGGCAGGGGGGGGGGAGGAGCTGCAGAATGGAACCCCTGCATCATTTCTCGGGTTGTTTGTAAGGTTTTAGGCCAGAAAGAAAGAAAGAAAAGAAAAGAAAGAGAGAGAGAGAGAGAGA
>NW_015160251.1:243087-247017 GCF_001447785.1 Gekko japonicus
GGAAGGAAGGAAGGAAGGAAAAAAAGGATATTAAGGAAGGAAGGAAGGAAGGAAGGAAGGAAGGAAGGAAGGAAGGAAGAAAGAAAGAAAGAAAGAGGGAGGATTGCTCTGCCTTCATTTCTCCTATTTAAATCCGCTGTGTTACCCTACAGCGTCATAGACATGTCCAGGGCATATTCTGACCACCCACTCTGCCCTCCCTTGCAAGAGGGTTGTCACTCTGCTGTGGGGAGAGATGAGAAAGATCCCTTCAATCCTCTTCTGCCACAGTCCAAAGCGGTCAGGTTGCCAACCTGCAGGTGGGACCTGGAGATCTCCTGGAATCGCAGCCGATCTCTGGAACGCAGCAATCCATCCCCCTGGACAGAATGGCTACATTGGTGGGTGGACTCAGTGGCCTTATACCCCTCCCTTTTCTAAACCCGACCGTCCCTTGGCTCCATCCCCAAATCTCCAGGGATTTTCCAAGCTAGAGTTGGCAAGCTCTACAAAGTGGCTAGCAATTTACTGGTACATGTGGGGAGTGAACACGAGGCCAGGGAGGGGGTCTTAGCTCCTGGCCTGCACACAGACACCCCCCCCCCCAGTAAGCTCCATCGTCACTCCTCCCTCTTATTGCAGGCCTTCACAGTTAGAGCCCTAAAATCCCAGTCTACCTTTAAACCACTGCTTCCCATGGTACTTCTGGGTGCTCAAGAGCACAGACCCAAAGTTAAGACTCCTGTGCCTAATTTGGGTTGCCAGATCCAGGACTGGGAAGTCCCACAGATTTGGGGATGGAGCCTGAGGAGGTGTCAGGTTCAACAGCTCGCAAGTCCCCACACACTCTTCAGGGGAAAGTTATGCTTTATTGGAATATAAGTCTGTTGCCAAGTGGTACAGGTACATTGTTAGGAATAACAGTTAGGGCTGAAGCATCAATACATATACTTTGATGCTGCAGTTGGCTAAGCAAATGAAATCCAAGCGCGTGGGTGGGAATTCTCCTGGCGGGATATTACATCGTGAACGGGAGACTCTCCTTGCCCCATGAGAGCAGAAATATTCACACTGGCAGTGGAATGCAAGCCCTCCCTCCTCCTCAAGGTTACACAGTTAGCACAGTCTGGCAAAGCCAGTTTGCACGGTCTCATGAGCGCCTCCCGATAGTTATTCACAGCAGTTAAGCAAAGAAGAAGAGGAGGAGGAGGAGGAGGAGGAGGAGGAGGAGGAGATTGGCTTTATACCCCGCCCTTCACTTGGAGTCTCAGAGCGGCTTACAATCTCCTCTCCCTTCCCCTCCCCACAACAGACACCCTGTGAGGTGGGTGGGGCTGAGAGAGCTCTGACACAAACTGCTCTTTTTCAAGGACAGCTGTGCCAGAACTCGTGACTGACCCAAGGTCACATCAGCAGGTGCAAGTGGAGGAGTGGGGACTCAAACCCGGTTCTCCCAGATTAGAGTCCGCGCACTTAACCACTACACCAAACTGGCTCTCAAAGCAAGCAAGCAAGAATGTGCGCATGCACTACAGTTTATTTATTTATTTATTTAGTTATTTTTACCCCGCCCTCCCCGCAAGCGGGCTCAGGGTGGCTTACAGAGGGCGACAGGGATGAACGAAAACAATGAAAGCATGGTGGCTAGCTGACAGGAGGGTGAGGTTTGGGAGGGTGAGGGACCTCAGTGAGGTATAAGGATGTAGAACCCACCCTCCCAAGCGGCCATTTTTTCCAAGAGAGCTAATCTCTGTAGTTTGGAGATCACTCAGTTGTAATTCTGGGAGAGCTTCGGCCCCCACTTGGAGTTCGGCAACCTTAAGTTAGGGGTTGCCAGCTCCAGGATCAGGAATTCCTGGATATTTGGGGGTGGAGCCTAAGGAGGGTGGGGTTTGGGGAGGGGAGGGGCCTCCGTGGAGTATAATGCCAGAGAGTCCTGAGAGGACCTTAAGGCAGGGTCATCCTGGAAACCAGGCAACCCGACCGAGACTGAGTCTGGACTCCCCTGCAACCTTTACCCTGTTCTTCTTCTTCTTCTTTTCATCTGTTAAAAAAACACGCCTGACTTTTTTGTAGCTGTTAGTGGACCCCGTGGGTGAAGATGACTTACTGCTGTCTTTAACAGAATTAAACTCTGAGTGGTGTGCGGCGCGTGCAATAAAGCAGCCAATACGGCCTCTATTGGACTATGGAGGCTCCTTTGGTTAATTTTTCTTTGCTTTTCCTGCCACACAGAATACCCTGAAGTCACGAATGGGACGATAATATACTTGACCACAAAATCCTGCCTTTCAGGGCCATTAGGCCATGAATTAAAGCCACAAATGGAAGGAAACCTAGAGGCGCGGGTAAACCTTTCGTCAATGTTAATCAGCATTGAGTTTCCTGAAAGACGGGACCAGCCGGTGGCAGTCCTGCAGAGTCCAAAAATGCTATTAGACCTTCAAGTCCTAGAAGCATCCAAATGCGATTTGGCATGAGCCATTTATCCCGTTTGAGATTCTCCTCGTTAGATGCACGGAGTCCCGTGAAGCCCCTTCCGCCTGGAGGCTCTGCAGAGACATGTCGGCATGGTCAGCAGGTCTGCAGGGATCCTCCTGGCAGTGTTCCCTCTAAGCTGAGTTAGTGTGAGCCAGCTCATAGTTTTTTAGCCTCCGAGTCACACATTTTTGTTTTAACTCAGGAAGGATGACTCCAGAGCAAATTTTATGTAGTAGCCAAATCCCTCGCTCACAACTTTATTGCCAGTAGCTCACAAGCTAGAATTTTTGCTCACAAGACTCCACAGCTTAGAGGGAACATTGCCTGGCCCTGCCATCCCGGCTTGTGGGGAGCAAAAAGGTCCAGTCCACCCCACCACCTGCATGCCGAGGTCGCAAGCAGCTGCCGCTCGCGAGGGCACGAGGAGCATGTTGTTGTGCCCCCATCACAGCACAGTGGGGTGGAATGGTCACGGAGCCCAACATGTGAACGCAGCCAACGTTCCGGGCTCAAGGCGGACCAGCACTGGTCACTCTAGCAGAGCCCCTTGGCTACCGTGAGACTCCACAGCTTCTTCGTCTCTCCCTTCACTGGTGCTTCTGGGCAGGGCTGGCTTTAGGGTTTTTTGCACACTAGGCGAGGCTACCTTCTGGCGCCCCGCCCCCCGGTGCGGCCCACCAATTTTCAAACATAAACGCATCTTAGGAGAAGCTAGATGTCTTCTATTTTGCACACGTGTGGCCCAAAGTACCCCTAATTTCTACAGGCACCTCCGATTTCTAGAAACGTTTGGGAGACTTTCTCATTACTCTCTCTAGGCACATGCCCCCCCAAAGCTTAAGGCAATTCTGGACCATCCAGGAACCTGGAACTTGGTGTGTAGGCACTTCTTCATACTCTGATTTCTACTACTGTCTAAAAGGGGGCTCACAGTGAAGATGCCCCGCCAATGATGCACCCCTCTCCATGGCTCTCCAGCGCCTGGGGCTGCTTTCCCTCGCCTCCTGGGCAAGCCACCCGCCCTGGTGGTGCCCAGGACACCTCCCCTCCCCCACGGCGGGAATGGGGGAGCCATGGTCTGGGTGGTCTTCCCTTGCGGAGAACGCTGAACCACTGCCACCTCCTCCTCCTCGTGTCGCTGCGCCTGGAAAGATGCCTGCCGCTGCAAGGAGAACCGGGGCTGGCACCGGAAGCCCTGCCGAGCCACTCTGGTGTCGTGGTTAAGTGTGCGGACTCTAATCTGGGAGAACCGGGTTTGATTCCCCACTGCTCCACTTGCACCTGCTGATGTGACCTTGGGTCAGTCACAAGCTCTGGCACAGCTGTCCTTGAAAAAGAGCCGTTTCTGTCAGAGTTCTCTCAGCCCCACCCACCTCACAGGGTGTCTGTTGTGGGGAGGGGAAGGGAAAGGAGTTTGTGAGCCGCTCTGGGACTCCAAGTGAAGGGCGGGGTATAAATCCAATCTCTTCT
>NW_015160251.1:247108-256137 GCF_001447785.1 Gekko japonicus
CTGGCCCCCCCAGATGCAAGCTCCCCCCCCCCCAGACACAGCCGTTGGCCACACCCACACACACACCACACCCCTGGACAGACTGCTGTGAGAGGAGCGGCTGGGCGGCTCCTCCGAGCTGGGGGGGTTGAGGAGGACGGGGGCTGTTCGTTGCTGGGTGGGGCGGTGCTGCAGTCTGCACGTGCTCAGAGGCAGTCCCAGGCCAGGCAGTGGCACTGAAAGCAGCACCCCTCTCCTCCCCGATCCCAAATCCAGCCCTCAAACCAGCCATGAAGGAGAAGCGCCTGCCTGGTGGAGAATGCCAAGCCCCCCCCCCCGGATTCTCTCTCCCTCTCTCTGCTGATGGCTCACCCCCTCCTTCCCGGCGCGCCTCTTCGACATCCGCCATGCGGCTCAGGCTCCCCCTCGGCGGGCGCTGCCGCACAAGGTGGCGAGAGGTCAGGGGCTCCAGAGTGGAAGCGAGCACGGGGCGCCTCAGTCAGGAAAGAGGCGGCGGCGATGGCGGGGGGCAGCAATGGGCGCGTGATGCAGGGCTTTTGGCGGGGGGAAGGGCGGCTCAGTTCGGCACCCCCATGATGGCCCCACCCTAGGCGAAAGTCTAGTTCGCCTACTGAGTGAGCCAGCCCTGCTCCTGGGTCCCATTCGGGGCCTGTGTTCCTGATGGGTTGAGAGGAGAACCCCACAGGGATCTGTATCCACGGATTGTCCCCAGAACTGGGACAAAGACTGCTGGGAAATGTGTCTCGTGGACTGAGACTTGAGACTTTGGAGAGCTGAGATCGTCTTGATGGGCCGATGGGTCTTCCACAGAACAAATCTGCCCCTGGGGAACAAGGGCTAAAGTGCTGGCTGAAGCCACTGGGGAGGGTGTGTGTGTGTGTGTGTGTTCCAAGCACCACAAAGGACCAGGCCAGCACCTGGTGGGTTTCTTCTCCTTGCTACAGCCCAACTCAGATGGGTGTCGGAGAGGTTCTCTGCATCCTGGTCCCAAACACAGAGTCTGCTCTCCGCGGCGCCAGCAACTGCCCTTTCCCAGGCAGGATTCCAGCTGCGCTTGACCGTTGCCCGAGGAAAGCTCTCCGAGGTGCCCTGGCCTGCCTCTTGTCTAACGCTCGTATCTAGCTGCCCTTCCAGATGACTCACAGCGCCGGGAACGCAGAAGGCGGCCTTCTTTGATTGGCTTCTGACGGGCGGCTGAGCCAACCCCTGCCACCCAGAATGCCACACACCACGCACCGGCCAAGCCTCCCCTCCCCCACCCCCCACCCCGATGATGAAACACGCTATTTCTGAAATGACGCCAGCGAGACAATCGTGTGTTACTCATGGACACATTTTGGGACCATGATTTTTAACGACGGCTTTGACCCAAACGTTTGGCCCGCCACCTGATGGCCGTGGAAGGGCTGCGGCTTCATGGCTTGAATCACCCCTGGGGGCCGGCCAGTCACCGAACACAATATCCTGTCATTTGGCTATCTCTGAAGGGCTGCCAGTGGCGAAGCTGCGTGTAAAAATAGCCGATGAGTGCTGCTCTGTTACTTGACACTGCACCGTCATTCCAGTCCTTCTGTTTGCCTCTTCCCCACCGTCTTCAACACTCGGGTCTCTCCTTCCCGGAGATATATTTAAGTATGTTTCACTGAGTTTGGGCTCCTCGCTCTCCGTTTCACCTGTCTGTGCAGATCGAGGGGGGAGGGACAAAGGCAGGCCTCCCTCGGTGTGAAGGATCAGGACCCTCCTTCGTTGGAAGCAAAGCACACAGAGGATATGACTTACAGGAAGTGCGCGCAGTAAACAGAACGGCCGTGAGATGAGATGTGCAGCGAAGTTGGCTCCGCTGAAGAGAGCACCTGGATACAGAAGGTGAGCGGATGGGAAAGAAAGCGCCGGGCGTTGGAAGCAGGGAGCGCTGCCGCGTTTGCGAAGGCAGTCTGGAAATGCATAACTGGCAAGCAGTCCCGTCCCCCCCCCTGATAACCAAAGATGGGCAGACCACTGAGTTCATCTCATCCAGGTGTGCAACAGAACACCTGTCCTCTGTATGGAAACTTGGCCCCTCTCTCTGTTCCTCCAACTAGCGGTGTCCTCTAATCCAAAATGAAGCGGCAGGACAGCATTGTTGGGGCCAGTGTTCCCTCTAAGCTGAGTTAGTGTGAGCTAGCTCACAGTTTTTTAGCCTCTGGCTCACACATTGTTGTCTTGGCTCAAGAAGGATGGCTCTGGAGCAAATTAATTTATGCAGTAGCCAAATCACTCACTCACAACTTTAATGCCAGTAGCTCACAAAGTAGAATTTTTGCTCACAAGACTCCACAGCTTAGAGGGAGCATTGCTCACAGGTAGTGTTCCCTCTAAGCTGAGTTAGTGTGAGCTAGCTCACAGTTTGTTGGCCTCTGGCTCACACATTTTTGTCTCGGCTCAAGAAGGATGGCTCTGGAGCAAACTAATTTCTGCAGAAGCCAAATCGCTTGCTCACAACTTTAATGCCAGTAGAATTTTTGCTCACGAGACTCCACAGCTTAGAGGGAACATTGGTTGGGGCTATTAAGTGTATTCAGTTCTGTCCACTAGACGACTTTCCCAAGGCCTGGATTCTCCTCACAAAAAACTGGGTCTGCTTCTATGCAAGCAACTGCAACATGCCAGTAAACGGGCAGTCCCCTTGAATTTAGAAAAACCGAGCAATTGTAATCCTCAGATTGGGGGCATACATGGATCGATTCATAATCTGAGCAGGAGAAATGTCTGCCTTGCTCTGGCAGTGAAGCGAGGGACAAGTGAACTGGAAGCATAGACGTTTTATTTTTGTGCAGCTACAACTCTGGCTAAAATTCCTATAGATAGATTTGGAGTAGGGTCGCTTAGCATTATCGTCCTAGACTATCCTGAAAGAAAGACTGGGGAGGCTGAGGGATTTTGCTTCACTGCGTTAACTTCTGGACCCCACAAGTATCTAAGACGATCCACTGTTTTCTCACCACAAAGGCCCACAAAATGTTCACTCGAGATTCGAGCCCAGCAGTATGTATTTCAGAGGCCAACATGATATTTGCGGGGTGTGGGGTGGTGGGGTGGTATGAGCTCTCGAGAGTCAAATTTCCCAAGTAGCCATGGGGGGCCCTGAGCCTTTAGATCCCGGACAGAAGGTGGGTGGGTGGGTGGGTGTTGCAAGGAAGGGACGCAGGATGCAGAAGGACCGCGCACGTATCGTATCTCCCCCCCCCCCCCCGTGCGCTCACCATTTAAAAAAAATAAATGCATTTTAGGAAGAATGAAAAACACAAATAATCAAGAAACTCCCAGAGTACGGGGCCGGGTGCAGTTTGGTGCCCCTAAGGGCCAGCCCGCTCTAGGCAATCGCCTAGTTCGCCTAGTGAGTGAGCCGGCCCTGGGTGTGTTGCCTAATATGCAAAGGAGTTCCTGCTACAGAAAGAGCCCTGTTGGGAAGTATTGAGGGCTGGAGCCTGGAGAATGAGGGGTTTGGGGAGGGAGGGATCTTGGCAGGGTACAGGGCCGTAGAGTCCACCCTCCAAAGAAGCCGTTCTATCCAGGGGAACTGATCTCTGTAGTCTGGGGAACAGTTGTGATTCCGGGAGATCTCCAGGCTCCACCTGGAGGTTGGTGACCCTGTTAGAGGCAGAAAAGTAGCATCTAGC
Organism: Gekko japonicus; assembly: GCF_001447785.1. Taxonomy (NCBI): domain Eukaryota; kingdom Metazoa; phylum Chordata; class Lepidosauria; order Squamata; family Gekkonidae; genus Gekko; species Gekko japonicus. The sequence continues at coordinate 250,768 of NW_015160251.1, forward strand.
TGTTTTACTTCAGAGCAGCATGGCTGCCCCTGGAAAGAACCTTCCCTCCGTACCCCACGGGCAGGCTTTACAACATCAGACCCATAAGTGTCAGACCCTGATGGTCCAGGGATGGAGCCGGGGAGCTGAAGGGTCAGGGGAGGAAAGCCGGCCTGTGAGTGGCCGGGGAATGGCCACTGGTTGGCACGAGGTGGGTCAGGGCAGGAAAGCTTGGTCGCGCCCCACGAATGAGGGAGAGAGCTGGCTGGAAATGCTCTCCAAGCAAGCAGAACGTGTGTGAACAAGCAAGCAGAACGGGGGTGAACAAACATGTGGACAAGGGGGATCCAATAGATATTGTTTACCTTGACTTCCAGAAAGCTTTTGATAAAGTTCCTCATCAAAGGCTCCTAAGCAAGCTCAAAAATCATGGGATAAAAGGACAAGTCCTTTTATGGATCAAAAACTGGCTAATTAATAGAAAACAGAGAGTGAGTATAAATGGGCAGTTCTCCCAGTGGAGGGGTGTAAGCAGTGGAGTACCACAAGGATCAGTACTTGGTCCACTGCTTTTTAACTTGTTCATTAATGATTTGGAGTTGGGAGTAAGCAGTGAAGTGGCTAAATTTGCGGATGATACGAAGTTGTTCAGGGTGATGAAAACCAGTGAGGATTGTGAGGCACTCCAAAGGGATCTGTCAATTTTGGGCGAGTGGGCGTCAACATGGCAAATGGGGTTCAATGTGGCCAAGTGCAAGGTGATGCACATTGGAGCCAAAAATCCTAACTATAAATACACGTTGATGGGGTCTGAACTGGCAGAGACAGATCAAGAGAGAGATCTTGGAGTTGTAGTAGATAACTCACTGAAAATGTCGAGACAGTGTGTGACTGCAATAAAGAAGGCCAATGCTATGCTGGGGATTATTAGGAAGGGTATTGTAAACAGATCAGCCAATATCATAATGCCGCTATATAAATCAATGGTGCGACCTCATCTGGAATACTGTGTGCAATTCTGGTCACCACACCTTAAAAAGGATATTATAGCTTTGGAAAAAGTCCAGAAAAGAGCAACTCGAATGATAAAAGGGTTGGAACACTTTCCCTATGAGGAACGGTTAAGGCGCTTAGGGCTCTTTAGCTTGGAGAAACGACGACTGAGGGGTGACATGATTGAGGTTTATAAGATTATGCATGGGAAAGAGCAGGTAGAGAAAGAGGTACTTTTCTCCCTTTCTCACAATACAAGAACCCGTGGGCACTCCATGAAATTGCTGAGCGGTCGGGTTAGAACGGATAAAAGGAAGTACTTCTTCACCCAAAGAGTGATTAACACTTGGAATTCACTGCCACAGGAAGTGGTGGCAGCTACAAGCATGGACGGCTTCAAAAGGGAATTAGATAAGCATATGGAGCAGAGGTCCATCAGTGGCTATTAGCCACAAGGTATAGATAGGGACTCTGGGGCAAGTGATGCTCTGTCATCTTGGTGCTTGGGGGGGGGTCAACAGTGGGAGGGCTTCTAATGTCCTGGCCCCACTGGTGGACCTCCTGATGGCACTGGTATTTCTGGCCACTGTGGGATACAGAGTGTTGGACTGGATGGGCCTTTGGCCTGATCCAACATTGGCATCTCTTATGTTCTTATGTTCTCTTATGTGTTGCCCTTTCACCTCAGATTTCTCATTCTCCCCCTGGAGATGCCAAGCAAGAGGCTAAAGGCTCGACATTCTAGGTCTACCCAGTCCTAGCAAGTTGGCGGGAGGGTTGGAGGATCGCAGGCAGGCGAGGAGCGGGCAGGGCCGGATCCAGCAACCCAGGCAGGAGCTGAAGTTGGAGACTAGCAAGCAGGCCCTAGAGAGCGAGAGTTTAGCAATCAGCAACTGCCAAGGCTGACCTTGCAAAGGTCTAGAGCCAGGTCTTTGACCCTGCCAGGATCTGTGCAGTGTTATCATCCACCTCAGAGAAGCTGGAGTGTGGTAGGCCCCAATCTCCTGGCTTCGGCTCCGGGCCCAGGGCTGCCAGCTCCTGTCCCCCACCACCATTCCTGCAGCCAGTGGGAGAAAAATGACGGGGGTGGGTGGGGGAACAACACCAGCAATGGTGCAATGTCACTTCCAGAGGAAACCCAGAAGTTATATCAGTCCTCTCTAGGAACGGAAAGAACACCTACAGTTTTAACCGTATAATTCCCAGCGATTCCTAGAGAGCTGTGATGTCATTTTGGTTTTCCCTGTCTGCGATCGCCTACGGTGCCCCCGTGTCCACCCTCTCCAGAGGCAACCTTAGCTCTGGCCCTCTTCCTTCCCCAATTCCTGGGTCCCAGAGGATACTCTGGAGGTACAGGAGATGGACAGGTCCATTCGGGAGTTTCCTGGTTCGCCGGTTCCAAGGGAACTTTTTAACATGCAATACGGTACAAACGAATACATCCTAATCAAGAATTTCCAAAACTATACAGTCAAAGAAAACATCTAATACAGGGGTCGTTTTGTAGAAAAAGAGCTAGGGGAACTCATTAGCATAACTCATTAGCATATGCCACACCCCCTGACATCACCGGAAGTGTGTCATAAGGCCACACCCCCTGACATCACCGGAAGTGTGTCACAAGGCCACACACCCCGCCCCCAATGGTCCCGGCCCCACCGCTGGCCTTGCAGCTCCACTGACGAGCCCCATGAGGGGCCCGGCGGTGGACCTGCAAGGCCGGCGGGAGTGCGAGGAAGCCCCACGAAGGCCCTCCCTGGCCCCAGGCAGGCAGGGGTGCGGAGAGGCAGGGAGGAAGCAACTTACTCTCCCTCTTCTCCTGCCTCCTCCTGGCTGAATGAGGGCTGGAAGCAGGGGGCGGGGCTTCGTCATGTGCCCCCCCGTACCTCACCCGGGGGAACTGCGATCCCCCCCGAAATGACCTCTGATCTAATATATAACGAAAATGTATAACAAGCAGGGCTCTAGTCGGGGGGGAGCTCTCAGGTACGGAGCTCCGGAAGAGAACCTCTAGGGGGCGGGGCGGTCACGTGGTGAAGCCCTGCCCCCTTCTTTACCCCGCCCTCTGCTTCGATCCTCATTCCGTTTGGGAATGAGGATGAAGCAGGAGGGTAAGTAGCCGGGCCTTCTGACACACTTCCGGTGATGTCAGGGGGTGTGGCCTTCTGTCACTTCCGGTGATGTCAGGGGGCGTGGCATATGCAAATAAGTTATGCTAATGAGTTATGCTAATGAGCTCCGGCAGCTCTTTTTCTACAACAAGACCCCTGATAACAAGTAATGTTTAACAAGTAAAATGAGAGTACATTCTGAAAAAGAGTGTGACTATCTATCCAAAAGAGCTAGACGCACGTAATGCCATAAAATACCGTCAGCATCCGAGGGCCATAAAGAGAACCTTTAAAAGAAGAGCCGTTCTTTTTATAGGTTAGGGTTCAAAGGCAGGTAGTCCTTAGCAGTCAGATACTGTACGGCAGGGAACCAAATCTGAACAAACGTAGAACGCCTGCTGTCTGGTGAGCACCGAGAAGTCTTAAAAGCTAAGTTGCCCAGCACGAATTCCTCCCGGATCTTACCCGACCACAGTGCCAAAGTCAGAGCCTCCGCTGGTTTCCATGTAGAGGCTACAGCAAGGTGAGCAGCTGCCAAGAGTACAGGAATCAGAGCTCCCATCTGTTTTTGGGTTCCAAGGGAACTTGACCACCAGGGGCCCGCAGGAGCTGGAGAAGGGGGGGGGAGGCGTGCACACAGAGCTGAAACCATGGGGAGCTCCTCTTCTGAGGAGGCTTCTGGGAAGGGAGCCGTCTCCCCGTGTGCAGGCTGTGACAAGGCCAGACCCTGAGACCTGGCTGTGTGAATGCAGCTGGGCCCGGGGCCTGGAGCCTGAGGGCCCCGCTGGGATGTGCATTCTGCCCTCAACCCAATCCAGCAGCATGATGCGCTCTCGCCAGTCCCACAGCTGGGGAGCAGGTTCAGGCCGGCCCCGGGGCACTTGGCTGCACGTGGAGGAGTTTGTGCTGCCTGGTGCAGTGCCGTAGCCCGTCCCCAAGAGCAGCAGCAGCCGTGGAGTGGTTCAAGGACTGGACCCCCAAGACCCAGGAGGCCAAGCTTCCAATTGCCACTCTGCCACGGACGTCTTCTGGAGGGGCCAGAGCCAGCAGACCCAGAGCTGGGGCCCAGAGTTTCTGGCAGGGCCTCCTCCTGCTGCTGCTGCTGGCACCGCCCACCCACTCGCTTGCTGGGGCTGCAGCACCCACGCTCCCTGCCGCACACACTGCCTGGGGCCACTGGGCGAAGGGCTGCAGGCGGCTGTGGGCGTGGCCGTGGGGGTGCTTGTGAGCAGGCAAGGGGAGGGCAGGCGGCAAGCAGGTGGGAGGCAAGGAGGGCAGGAGAGCCTGCTCCGAGTTGCGAAATCCCCGGAGATTTGTGGGAGGAGCCTGAGGACAGTGAGATCTGGGGAGGGGAGGGGCTTCAGCAAGGAGGCGATGCCATAAGAGTCCACCCTCCGGAGCAGCCATTTTCTCCAGGGGGACTGACCGACCGCTGTAGTCTAGAGACCCAGCCGTAATTGCAGCAGACTTCCAGGCAATTTGTCTTCATGGGAGCTTTCCCCCTTTATATAAACGTGAGATTCCACCTTACAGACCGGAACTGGACCAGACCAATATTGATGCCAGTTAACCTGGTCTCGGCATGTGGGTCTGGTGCGTGCAAAGGTCAAAAGTCCATCCCGTGAACTCTGCTGGGCGCCTTCCACACTGGCCTTCTGGTCGGGGTGCCTTTCCTGCCCCCCCCCCCGAGAGCTGGCTGGCAGAGACCCCTTGCTGCTGGAGACGAGCGGCCGTAGTTGGAGGTTCTGGCAGGGACTGTGGAAGAAATAGTTGAAGGACCTTGGAATCTTGGAAACGAAGCATCATGTGATGACCGATGCCCAGAGCTCCCGGTATAGGGTTGCCAATCTCCAGGTGGGGGATGGACATCTCCCAAGATCACAACTGATCTGTAGATGGCTGCTTTGGAGGGTGGACTCTATAGTGTTATAGGTCTACAAGATAATCTACGTGGAGGGCTTTGAACACCATGAGTGGTCTGGAGAAGAAGAGAAGAAGAAGAAGAGATTGGATTTATACCCCATGGCCCTTCACTACCCAAAGGTGTCTCAGAGCGGCTCACAAACTCCTTTCCCTTCCCCTCCCCACAACAGACACCCTGTGAGGTACGTGGGGCCAAGAGAGCTCTTGACAGAAACGGCTCTTTTTCAAGGACAGCTCTTATCAGAGCTATGGCTTGCCCAAGGTCATCCAGTCAGGTGCAAGTGGAGGAGGAGTGGGGAATCAGACCCGGTTCTCCCAGATTAGACTCCGGGCACTTAACCACGACACCAAACTGGCTCTCTTT